>NW_022639487.1:1901248-1925665 GCF_010583005.1 Odontomachus brunneus | reverse complement strand
AGAGAGAGAGAGAGAGAGAGAGAGAGAGAGAGAGAGAGAGAGGGGGAGGGAGGGAGGGAGAGAGAGAGCGCGTTCGCAGACACGCTGAGACATTCGCCGTGCAAAGGTCTGCGGGTAGAAAAAGGGTCGATTCGACCTCGACAAATCACGTCGGTTCTCTCAGCCGGTTCTCCCGCTGGAGAAACGCGTGGTCGCTCGATACTCGTTCGAAAAAGTGCGATCTGCAGAAACGCACCTGGGCTCTGACTTACTAGGCTGCTATCTTCCGTCATAACACATTAATCCGACTTTATACAGCCGGCCGAGCGACAAGCTGGCACATTTGCGATCCCGTGGAAGCACAATTTCTCGCCGCTACGGCCACGCATCCTTCCTACGGTCGCTCCGGGTTGCCGAGGGGCGGATGTTACGTACGCGCGTTACAGTTACGATGCTTTCTGACTCAAGGGGATGCTAGAATCTTTGCCGACAGAATACTGATTTTTTTCTGCAAAGCTTATGTTGTACTGACCATAAAATTACAAATGCTCTTACACTATTTGCTATTTTAAATTTCTTTAATTGTGATTGTATATTAGGAGAGCCGTTCTTTATTAAAATAACTAAAAGCAATCGGCTGCAAGTAGAAACTCTTCTAATCTTTCTGTTCCTACAATAGAGTATTTCATCCGACATAACATTTCATCCAAATAATAGGAAATTCAGTTAACATTAACAGAGCTGTATTTTCCGTGCAATATACGGAATAGATTGATAGCGAATTTTTTTTCTCACAAGTATGCCGCGACGTTTAAAAGAGATACTACGCCGGTAATCGGCGGAGGCTTTCATATAAATTTAACCAACGAAATACGGCGTGCGGTCATAAAACTGAACTCGGAGTAGCGCCAAAGTGTGCAGCGTTATCGCGGTGATGCACCTACGGCGTTGCGAACTTTTGGAAAGCAATGAGCCAATCCCGAACTTTGGACTTTGACGTATCGCGGTGCTCTTCGGCACGAGCGGCGATGTTTTTGGAGCAAACTTAAATCTCATGGATTGATATCGATATTGGAGGACGCGGTCGTAGGTATTAGAGTAAGCCGTGTGAAAGTTGCTCGTGAGCTACGTTGTTACTTGATTGCACAATTAACCAAAAATACACACAGAGTTATTATTGGATGGGAGATCATGCAGCGTGTAAGTTACGTTTGAGGAGTATCTTTTTAAAAGAAAATTCATCACACCCGGCGTTCCTCTTCAGGCGCCATCAATTGCGCGAGTATCGATTATTAGCGATCTTAACTGACGGTGATAAATTTTCGCGGCTGTTTGCGGCGCTTTACGAAAAACTCAAACGAATGGCTCCCAACATCAGATCATATCGCTACGGATATCGTATCGGCTGCAATAAAGAAGCGTCACGTATTTATCGCTAAACCGATTAACCGACATAAAGGCGGCCGGGCGTCGCATCGATCGGCGAACGATTTCTGGGAATGCCGTTCGTGATGGATACGAAAGGATGCATGCGATTCCTATATATCGCAGATCAATCTGTCGACCCAGATGCGGAATCGCCGCGGATATTCCAATTGCGCGGATATTGCTTAATGTACGCTTTCGCGGAGCAATGGATCGTCGAAATGGAGAGAGAGAGAGAGAGAGAGAGAGAGAGGAGGAGGGGGAGAGAAACATATATACATACGGATACACAGAAAGATAGCGAAAAGTAGGTAGATTCCGATCGTGTCGAGTGGACAAACTCACAAAAATTTTCGCTCCTTAAAAGAGTCGATACGTATTGACAGGCGCTTATATCGCTTATATCGAAGAGCGGGTTGGATACTCTCAGCTGTGAGATAGATCGCTGGAGCAGCGCGCAACGAAGACGAGCGTGTACACCCTCGCGTGTACAGAAGCCGGCAGGCACTCAATTTCGGAGTTAATACCTCCGCTCGCATTCGTACCGCAGCGTTTCATCCCTCCGATTGCGCGGCGCCCGCGTCTCCTCGCCTCTCTTCTCTCTCTCTCTCTCTCTCTCTCTCTCTCTATCTATCTATCTATTTATCTATCCATCTCCCCTCCCCTCCACTCTTTCGCTGATTTATCCTACGCGGGTGATACCCTCCCCCGTTTTAACGAAGCTCGATGTGCACGAACGAGCGAATCGCGTTTCGCAAACACGCGTTCCCTACGACCGCGGTTTGACCTGGCTGTCGTCGCGGTCAAGTGCCGGCGTAGCTCGTAAAGGGCGTCGCGGAAGGGTCAGATGGCCCGAGAAACGATCGTTGTGGGTGAATGGCTGGCAGGAAGAGCTCGACGGTGGAATCATCGGAAAAATTTCTGCTGCGACAAGAGCGGCGGTTTGTTGTCCTCGTCGCGGAGACCGACGTCGGATGAACATCGAGGTTCTTCGATTTTGTCGCCGTGACACGCGGAAACGGGAAGTTCGTTCGTTCGTTCGTCTCGAAAATTGCACTCGTCTATTTATTGCTCATTTACCGACTGCACCCGAGAGAAAAGGAGCCGAGTGCAAAAGCGACACGCAACAATACTGTCTGCGGATGCTTTAAATAAATCAATCCGCGCGTTAGTTTCGGCATAAATTGGCCCGGAAAAATAGCATAACAACCGAAACTTTGTTGGCTCAACTGTTTATGAAATATCAATAGAGTTTTATAATCTCGTCCACAAGTCGCTTATTTTAGTTACTAGAATATTACAGGTGTGCGCTATGCGCGCGTTATTTAACATCTTTATCACTACAATAACCTTTTAAATTACCTTATTCTTACCCTTATTTTTGCCTAAATAATATGCTTCTCTCTTTATCTGCCCTTTATTTTTCCTCTTCTTTACCCTTCTGTTCTCTATTCTTCTATTCTTATAATTTATATCTTTTCTGTATTCTTTTCTTCATGAGCTAACCAACGCGATGATAGTTATTTGCCTCATAATTTGACAGGCGCAAACGACACGAAGCAAGCCGCAGCCCACATGAAGTGAGCTAAGCGAGAGAACCAATCAGCATCGCGGAAAAGCGGCAACAATTAAATCTCTCACATGCCTTTTTTTAGAGTGGATACTATAGTATCTAAAAAACCAGATATTTTTTTTGCGTGCAATAAATCACAAAACAAAATATAATGGAAACGCACAGTAAACTAATAGCTCTCAATGAATTTAGTCGCGAAATGTACAGTTCATATAACACTGTCTAAAAATTTCCAATACATTGCACAACCAAATGTATTATTTTCAAACGCATAAGCGTGTAACTTGTCTGAAGTACTTTTCACACGTTTTTTACCGTTTGAGGACGTGCCATTTAACACGCTTAAGGCGTGCAAATTATAATTTAATATATTTAAACATTAAATCACTCTTAGATTTTATCGTTCTTAGATCTGCCCTAATAATTATTACTTAAAACTCATCTTGAATGAGATATATAGATTCAAATTTAGAATTAGATATAAATTTTTCAATTAAATCCGTGATTACAAATATAATGCCACGTAATAAATAATTCAACTCAACTGAAAAATTCAGATTTAATTTAATTCAGATTAAATTCTAATCTGAATATCTCACGTGAGACAAGTTTCAAGTAACGACCATTAAAATACGGGCCTTAGAAGACTTCTCGCTTCAAAGTGTCGATATATATATATACCAGGGTTGGTAACGTTACTTTATAAAAGTAACTCGTTATCGTTACCGTTATTTTCTCTAAAATGTAATTCGTTACAGTTACAAATTTGAAAAAATAACTCGTTACAATTGCTGTTATTTAAAAAGTAACGAATCGTTACTTTTTAAATGCTAAAATACGACTAATTATGAGTTTGATAAAGGAAAATGGACGAGAAAGGGAGGGAGAGAGAGAGATTTATGTGGAATATAGATATGAGATAGAATAAATTGAGATATACAGATATGTAGATATATCTGATATACAGGGTCCCACCACTACCGCATTATCTCTTAAAGACAGATTCCTGAAGTAATTTGAAGAAAAAAAATGTCGAGGCTATAATACTTTTCAAATTATAAACGATTAAAGTTGACCAATTATATTGACTAAAGTACGCGCGCTTGTCGCTAATCACGTCCACAATGTGTACAAGGCCCAAGACATAGCTTAAGACATAAGCAAAGTGACCAATCACAGTCATAATTGCAATCTGCCAGATTGAGGATGGACTATGATTGGTCATTTTGCTACTGGCTTATGTACAAATCAAATTTAATAGATTTAAAACAAAAAAATAACTATTAGAGTAACGAATTACCTGTTACCGTTACTGGATAAATGTAAATACGTTAATGTTACAGCTACTGATAAAGAAAAAGTAACGTCGTTACCGTTATAGTTACCGAAAAAAAGTAACTGTAACGATACCGACGTTACAAGTAACCCGTTACTTTCCAATCCTCACACACACACACACACACACACACACACACACACACACACACACACATGCACGCACGCACGCACACATTTATTTATTTTCAAATTACTCCATAATTGTTTGTATCTGTCGAAAGTAGAGCACGTGTTCGGCATAAATATTGTATCGTATGACTACCCAAAAGACGTTTCCGACGAGTCAGCGTCTTACTCTGTTCGCCGGAACTTTCCTCGGTTTGGCCGCGTCGTGACAACGACATTCTTGACGACACATGCTTTTAACACTACATTCTGCCCCGGTTTGCTATCGCGACCCTGGTTTATCCTAGTCGAGAACTTTTCTAGTCGCGCGACGCCTGTACCGCGTGGTGGGCCTCTGGGATGCGCCAGATTCAAAGATTATCGACACGAGTTTCGCAGTCAAAAATTCAGGTCGTGCGACTTTTAGGAGAGACCAAAGCTATATAGTTCCAGGCGTATATTTATGTGCCTTTTTAGTATTTATCTTGAGAGAAACAATGGGAGTACAAAATCGCGAAATAGACCTATCAGAACATAAGTACTTTTCCTTGAGTTTCATTAAAATAGAGATAATATTACAGTTAAAAAATAGAAAAAAACTGATTTGCTGATAGCAAAATATAAGTTTCCAAGCCTCTCGAAATTTTCTATTAATATTCTCCACCATGACTGAATAAAATTAAGCGATGTGTTATTAGCTGGAATGAAATTTCTTGCAAATGTATGATACATTGGTAAATGAAATTTTCACTAGTAAAATGATTGAAATAGAACATCTGGGTGGATAAAGTAAAGTTGACCCATAATTAAGAGCCGGCAGGAAGGCTTTAGAGACCTCTCATGGAAACTCTGAAACTACTAATTAGAATATATATTTTATGGCCTTTTAACCATGCGTTACTGGACAACTGAAGCCAATACCAAAGCAAAATGGCTATGTTGCTGCATGTATTTTGATTATTACAAAAAAATATACGGTTAACGAGGTCGTGGCAGGCATTGAGACATAGAAGAAAGTTGTCTCTATCACAATGAAAGATATTATCCGGTAACAAATTAACAAATAAATATTTCCGATCAATTTTTATATACGATCAAGATATCCGATTTACCAGATATTTCCGATCATAATGGCATTTCATCAGATAAACTGATCAAATAATTATGAACCGATATTTCGAATGTTTTCTGATCGGATACAAACATTTACCGTATTCTGATCGGAAAAATCCGTTTGTTATTTTTTATCGGATAATTTTTCTCAGTGCACGCTTATACAGTCAAGTCACAACAATTAGTTGTCTGAGAAGTTGTAACTTCGAAATTTTGAAATATAGGACATCTAGCTCCGGTCTCTCCTACATTTTCGATGTCCCCGAAACGGCCTCCGTTAATCGCCAACGCAAATAAGGGATACAGAGAGAAAAACTCTAAGCGGGACAGAACGCGAGATCGTGTCGCCGCCGAACGGGTCGTCAAGATTCGCAGTGTGATTGATCGAGAGTGGCCGTCATTTATCACAATAGCGCATTGTGTGAGCGTCGAATTCGGAACACGGTATCATCCTATATCAAATTTATGCTCGTGAATTTCTCTCATTAGAAATTCATTAAGCGCGATCTTTTATTTTGGCCGCGGACGTTGATGAATGGCCGCGAATCGACACGGGAATAGATTCCATTTGAATTCCGATCGGATACCGTTACTTGCTGTCGCTCGCCGTTCGATCGTGGGATTTGGGGAACGATGAGGTACGGATTACTTTGACAAAGCACGATGTATTGCGCGCAGCTTAGATATGAGTACAATAACAATAATCTCCCGCTGTCGTAATCGCGACCGGTTTAATATCAGTGGAACTAAATTGTCTCTATCACTTTAGTAGATTCGATATTACAGCGCACAATCCCGCATATAGATCCACTTAAACGGATATCTATCTGTGCGCTTATCTTGCTAATGCCACGTGTAACGATTACGTATGCGCGCGTGTGTACGTCGCGGTCCCCCCGACACACCATTACTTGAATATTAATATTTGATTTGCCGTCGTGCTCGCGTACATACAGATATTTAGGAAAAATCATCGCACAATCCGCTTGCGGTGTCACGGCCGGTCCTCGAGGCACATGCTGAAATATTGGCGTTACAGCGGCCGGCATAATATCGAATTGATGCGCATCATAATTGCAGATACATCAAACTACATTGTCGATACTTTTCTTCCGTCGAATTATTAATCACCGGGATTCGCGCGCGCGCATTATTCGCGCAAATGAAAACTTATCCGCCCGACCATTCATCGTCATAATGCCAACGTCGAATGATGGATTGCGCTCGTAAAGGCGGATTAATAGTAAAACATTGACTCGTATTTGTCCTAGCCGCGTCAATCTCATTCGAGATGCGACATCGCGTCAAAGGTATTTGGCTCATAACGCTTGCGAACGTTCACGCGGAACGGAAGCGCTGAATTCAAATTCTCTCCGCGGTGAGAGCAAGGAGGAGGATTTATCGTGGCGGTCGTTACTCGACTCCAAATCTGTTCGGGGGCGACTTTCATAAAGCATAAAACGCGTCTGCTCTTTAGTCATAAAAAGTACACCACTCGACTTGTTCGCCCCGTCGTAACCAACAGCGACGTCCCGATCGCGCCCACCGTCGTAGTGCTACCTGGCGAACTTTACGAAAACCCGCGGCCTTCGTCTTATTTTAGCCGTCAGACCGCACCGCGGCTTGTCCCAATAAATCTGCATATAAGCCAGTTTAAACGTAATTACGAGAGTTTTAAAGCGCGGAACGTTAGTACGAAATTCGGAGCCACGGCAATCTCGGCGGGAAACCGGCGGGAATGTTGTTTCACGAGCAGCGTTTGCTCACACAGCAGATTCGCGTGAAAGCTCGCGTGTCGCGAGGCGCTCACACGTGGCTGAAAATTAACGAAACATCGCGCGATGGATGCGTCCCTTTTGGATAAAATTCGCTCGAGCGGACGCGCGCTTAGACTCGAGACCGGTTTCCAACGAGTAGTGAAAAACGAAAGAGAAAACGAAAGAGAAAAAAGAGAAAGAGAGAGAGAGAGAGAGAGAGAGGGAGAGAGAGAGACGCAGCGCAAATTCTCGATGAAGCAAATCGGTGTCCGCGATAACATTCTTGAAGAGCGCTCTCCTTGCGGTAATCTCTCGCGACTAAGTAATGGATGCCGAGCTGATAGAGTCCCCACACCTACCTTACCTACGGCCCCGGGTAACCTACGACCGCATCGCCCTTTTACGAGTAGTTCTAACCCTCTGCAGCCCAAATTATACACACCTAAATGATGGATGGCTTCCCTAGTCTTTCCGACCGTGCTCACCCATGTCGCCATCTTCGAAACGCGCCGGCACTTTGCGCGGACAGTCATGCTCGCGAATTTATTTTTCATATCGCGCAATGAAAAGTTTCGCTAACTTATGCCGTTTTACGTCGATTCGACGAATGGTCTGGCAGCGGCAGCTCTTTTTCCCTATCTCTCTCCTTCTCTATCTCTCTCTCTTTCTTTCTCTCTTCGCTCTGCTCTACTCTCTCTGCGACTTTTACGGACGGGCGACTTGCTCACACCGAATCGCCAGTCATTCGGGACTGCGGTAAATTTAAATTTTATTATCGGGCAAAATAATTCGCCGGAAGGGACACGCGATTAATTGGATGCGTGTGCTAAAATAAAATAGCATGTCGTTGCAGCTGCACGAGTTTAAATATAGCATATAACGCGTTCGGCGCGTTGTAACGCTTTTTATAATTTAACAGTAAAATTCCGCGCTTCATTAAATATTGATGAAACGCGCGGCATTTTGGGATCTTGACTTTATTCCATTAACGAAATCTTCGACGATTTGCCTTTTATGTTTGGCGTTTATTTACTTATGACAAGAGGTTCCGTATTGTCGTCGTAATCGAGCGTTAAGTGCCGTCGCGGCAAAAACTGTGTGTAATTCGTGCGCGCGAAAAATTGCGAACGCGAAGTATCATCGAGATTGTGCCACCTTTTTCATATCCGGCCTCGAGAGCGGGAATGAAAGTATGAATTGTAGGACGAACGACAATTATCACGGCAGATTGGCGGAACGAAACGGGCGTGATGATCACGTAAAACGAGGGGCAAAAGTGTTAACAACGTCGCGCGACAAATTACAAAAAGTGCTTAACACGATTTTGTTCAATAAACAGCTATCGCACGACGAGAAAAAAAAAAGAGTGACGGACGATGCACCGTGACGAGACGAAATTAGAGAGCGGCAGAGAAACAGCGCGGACTCGACGATCAGGATTTATACGCTGAAAAAAAGAATGTAACACGTTTCGTTGCCGCGAGAATTCTTCGCGAAACCTTCCATTTCGCGAGAAAACGAACGTGCGGACCAACGGCGAGCACCGAAACACTCGGCCGGGAATTCGCGTTTAACGAGGGACATTGAGGCGCGTGCAAATTTGATAGCAGCGTGTCGCGAGAACGAAGCGCTGCCTGATTACGGAGGCTGCAGCAGACATATCTATGTATCAGCTGTGCATTTCCGCATGACAATAAATATAACGGATCACTTGTGTCAAATTTGGCTCTCTCTTTCTCTCTCTCTTTCTCTCTGTCTACATTAATCTTGCAAATTTCACCGATATTTCAAGGGTCATCCGCGCTATTATTCTATAAGTGCTTGCTAATTGCCGTTTCTCCTATGTCGCAGCTCGAACAAGCTCTTGTTATTCACCTATTCGATAATTCACTATTTCTTGCAGACTGAGTGGAAATTTCAGTTCTGTCTACATTAATGCTGCAAATTTTGTCGATAATTGGAGGATTATACGTGTTCCTATAAGTGCTTGCTTATTTCCGTGTTTTCTATGTCGCAGCTCGAAGTAGCTCATTATTCAGCAATATTCGATAATTCACTTCTTCTTATAGACTGGGTTGAAATTCCAGTTCTCTCTAAACTAATTCTGCAAAGTTCACCGATATTTGGAGGATCATACACGCTACTATTTTAGAAGTGCTTTAGAAGGCTTGTTTCTTCGCCTTGCTCGAAGAAACATTTATTTTTTAATAATTCGATAATCCACTATTTCTTGCAAATTGAATCAAAATTCTGATTTTCTCTATATTATCCCTACAAATTTCACCGATATTTAGAGAATAATACGCGTTATTATTCTATAAATATTTGCCGTTTTTTCTTTCGTTGTAGCTCAAAAAAGCATTTATTCTTCAACTATTACTTAATATTCGATAATTCGTTATTTTTTACAAACTAAATTATAATTCTCTTCGTTACAAATCAATACGAATTTACGGCATGCACTACATTATAAGATAGCTCTGTGTGAACATTGGATTGATCACTCACTATTGCGCGCTGACATCACCGATGTCCAGCCAAGTCCAATGACGTCCATCAGGACTGCCGATAAAACACGCCGCAATTCGTATCCTGCAGGTCCCATCTTGCGTTGTCCTGTGTTGATTACGCTCAACACTTCACTCGCGACGTATGCAATATTTATATTTAAGCGGCGATATTTATATTTATTAACGAATATTTTTCGATGGTATCGATGACAGATATTTATTTGCTCAAAAATAAGATTGACGAATTCGATTAACGGAAAATAAATTTGAAATTCGCAAACTCGTTCAACGAATGTTCATATCGCGATACGATAATTTCACGAAGGCATTTCACGAACACAGTCGTGAGTTATGTATAAAAACATCACGACTTCGATAAACTCGTGACGTCTTAAAAATTCGCGGTGCGAATCGCGTGTGAAAAAGTGGAATGTATCAATCTAAATCTCCAGAGTAATCGCGGCACGAATGTAAAAAACTCGCTAACTAAAAACCAATCGCGAAACCTGTTAACAAAGCGCGAACGAAGTAATCGAGAATGGCGTGCGATTCTCATGCTTGATAGCTTTGTAATACTCCACCGAAGTCTATCTCCACGATGTTTTGACGAGTCGAGTTCAACAAGACCCGTCTTTTCTAACGAAGTGTAATCGCGGCGCAAAAACGTGCAAAAAATTTGACAACCGGCGGCGAAATTCAAATCTACGCGAACGAGGATATCTTGAGCTCAACGTGCGGTGGCGCAATTTTCATGTATATTAAGGGAATGTCGGAGCGAGCGACGAATTTGACAAGCGTCGATAACATATAGCGATTATCTAAAAGTAGAAAAAGTTATCATCATTTATCGACGATATTAAATTTATAAACACTTAGATATTTATGGAATAAAGACGATCATTAAATAGGCGCTAACATGATAACGCTATCATCTTTTCACAGATGTTATGCAAGTGTGTGTGCTGTTATTTTAATTTTCTTACACATAGACGTTACGTAAATGTGAATGTCGCGTTGCCGATATTCACATTCTCTCCAAAATAGACTTTTGCTACTTTTCTAATGAATTTTTCAAACCGCTTGAGTACTAAATGCATTAAAGAAAGAATTTTTAGAGAAGAGTGTTGTAGGCGCAAGCGTAGTTTGCGAATAATATTTTGAAAAATACGTTACCTATTATTTGAGTTTTCAATATAATTAGCAACGGTAATTTGAGATATCATTTTTATTTCGCACTGATCAATGTTACACTTTATTTTCGCACGTAATTTTATAATATAAATTGGAGCAGTCAATACAGTGTAATATTTGAAAAGTGAAATCAGTGTCACGATAGCAATAGTTCCACATCGTTTTCATCCTTGAAGCAGGAATATTCTATTTCATTTCTGCATGTACATTGACTATACAAAAGCATTTTTAATATGATCAAGTCAACACAAAGTAACATTTGTTGATAAATGTCATTGACGTGATACCGAATAACTTTGCAAAACTATTGTCTCGTAATGATTCGACAAAATTAAAACCTCTCTTGCATGGTGAAAGTACGTGCGAAAATGAAGCGGAGCATCCCACAATATGAAACGAAAACTATAAGGAACGGTTACTATTACAATATCGAATTTTTCTATAAAGATTATTTCTTTCTAAATGCGTCTAATTAAAAACCTTTTTGTACGATAAAAGTACGTGTGAAAATGAAGCGGAGCATCTCTCAATAAGAAATAAAAACGATAAGAAATAAGTTACTATTACGAAATCGAATCTTTCTGCGAAGTTTACTTATTTTTACCTCCGTCGAATGAAAACCCTTTTGCATGAAAATAAGTGCGGAACATCCCACGTGATCCGGGAGACGATGCAGAGCGAAATGGTCAAATTTACATTATTTGCGAAAATACATATTTGCGAACGCAAAAATTACTTAAAAAAACTGTAAAATATTATTCCAGAATGTGCTCTACATACTGACACTATATGATCTAACCTGAAGTAACATAACCGACATATGTGCAGGTTAGGTACCACTGCGCATGCGCAAGAATCGGAATATACAGCTACGATGGATCTAACGTTGTCGACGCGACTTTGGAATATTAAAAAATTATTTTCAAGATTCTAAGAGTACTGCTGAGGGAATGGAGTGACACAAATACAGATTGTCATCCAGGAGACGATGCAGAACGAAATAAGCACACCTGACATCAATTTCGAAAATACGCCTTTGCAAGCGCGAAAATCTTTTTAAGAAACTTTAAAAAACTATTCCAGGCTTAACTAACTCGGTTTAATAATTTTGCGGAAACACAAAATTCATCGGTTCGAATATCGGTTATAACCAACCATAACATAGCCTACTTTCGGCCTATGCGCAGAATAAGTACCACTCTGCATGCGCGAGAATCCCTATATGCTACTATGACGGATCTAACGTTATGGGGGTGACTTTGGGATGTCGGAAAAATATTTTCAAGGTACTGGGCGTGCTACAAAGTCACACAAACACCCGTTGTCACTCCGGAAACGATACAGAACAAAATAAGCATATCTGACGTAATTTTCGAAAATAGACCTTTTCAAAAGCGAATGTTTCTTTAAAAAACCCTAAAAAATTATCCGAAATAGTGCACTCTACGCTAACGCGAAATAACTTATAACCTACCATAACGTAGCCTACTTTCGGCCTATGCGCTGAGTAAGTACTACTGTGCATGCGCGAAAAACCGTATGTGCTACTATGACGGATCTAACGTTATGGGGATGATTTTGGGATTTCGGAAAAATATTTTCAAGGTACTGGGCGTGCTACAAAGTCACACAAACACCCGTTGTCACTCCGGAAACGATATAGAACGAAATAAGCATATCTGACGTAATTTTCGAAAATAGACCTTTTCAAAAGCGAATGTTTCTTTAAAAAACCCTAAAAAATTATCCGAAATAGTGCACTCTACGCTAACGCGAAATAACTTATAACCTACCATAACGTAGCCTACTTTCGGGCTATGCGCAGAGTAAGTACCACTGTACCTGCGCGAGAATCCGTATGTGCTACTATGACGGATATAACGTTATGGGGTGATTTTGGGATGTCGGAAAAATATTTTCAAGGTACTGGGCGTGCTACGGAGTCGCACAAACACCCGATGTCTCCCAGGAAACGATACAGAACGAAATAAGCATATCTGACGTAATTTTCGAAAATAGACCTTTTCAAAGGCGAATGTTTCTTTAGAAAACTCTAAAAAACTATCCGAAATAGTGCTTTCTACGCTAACGCGAAATAACTTATAACCTACCATAATGTAGCCTACTTTCGGCCTATGCGCTGAGTAAGTACCACTGTACCTGCGCGAGAATCCGTATGTGCTACTATGCCGGATCTAACGTTATGGCTGTGATTTTGGGATGTCGGAAAAATACTTTCAAGGTACTGGGCGTGCTACGGAGTCGCACAAACACCCGATGTCTCCCAGGAAACGATACAGAACGAAATAAGCATATCTGACGTAATTTTCGAAAATAGACCTTTTCAAAGGCGAATGTTTCTTTAGAAAACTCTAAAAAACTATCCGAAATAGTGCTTTCTACGCTAACGCGAAATAACTTATAACCTACCATAATGTAGCCTACTTTCGGCCTATGCGCTGAGTAAGTACCACTGTACCTGCGCGAGAATCCGTATGTGCTACTATGCCGGATCTAACGTTATGGCTGTGATTTTGGGATGTCGGAAAAATACTTTCAAGGTACTGGGCGTGCTACGGAGTCGCACAAACACCCGATGTCTCCCAGGAAACGATACAGAACGAAATAAGCATATCTGACGTAATTTTCGAAAATAGACCTTTTCAAAGGCGAATGTTTCTTTAGAAAACTCTAAAAAACTATCCGAAATAGTGCTTTCTACGCTAACGCGAAATAACTTATAACCTACCATAATGTAGCCTACTTTCGGCCTATGCGCTGAGTAAGTACCACTGTACCTGCGCGAGAATCCGTATGTGCTACTATGCCGGATCTAACGTTATGGCTGTGATTTTGGGATGTCGGAAAAATACTTTCAAGGTACTGGGCGTGCTACGGAGTCGCACAAACACCCGATGTCTCCCAGGAAACGATACAGAACGAAATAAGCATATCTGACGTAATTTTCGAAAATAGACCTTTTCAAAGGCGAATGTTTCTTTAGAAAACTCTAAAAAACTATCCGAAATAGTGCTTTCTACGCTAACGCGAAATAACTTATAACCTACCATAATGTAGCCTACTTTCGGCCTATGCGCTGAGTAAGTACCACTGTACCTGCGCGAGAATCCGTATGTGCTACTATGCCGGATCTAACGTTATGGCTGTGATTTTGGGATGTCGGAAAAATACTTTCAAGGTACTGGGCGTGCTACGGAGTCGCACAAACACCCGATGTCTCCCAGGAAACGATACAGAACGAAATAAGCATATCTGACGTAATTTTCGAAAATAGACCTTTTCAAAGGCGAATGTTTCTTTAGAAAACTCTAAAAAACTATCCGAAATAGTGCTTTCTACGCTAACGCGAAATAACTTATAACCTACCATAATGTAGCCTACTTTCGGCCTATGCGCTGAGTAAGTACCACTGTACCTGCGCGAGAATCCGTATGTGCTACTATGCCGGATCTAACGTTATGGCTGTGATTTTGGGATGTCGGAAAAATACTTTCAAGGTACTGGGCGTGCTACGGAGTCGCACAAACACCCGATGTCTCCCAGGAAACGATACAGAACGAAATAAGCATATCTGACGTAATTTTCGAAAATAGACCTTTTCAAAGGCGAATGTTTCTTTAGAAAACTCTAAAAAACTATCCGAAATAGTGCTTTCTACGCTAACGCGAAATAACTTATAACCTACCATAATGTAGCCTACTTTCGGCCTATGCGCTGAGTAAGTACCACTGTACCTGCGCGAGAATCCGTATGTGCTACTATGCCGGATCTAACGTTATGGCTGTGATTTTGGGATGTCGGAAAAATACTTTCAAGGTACTGGGCGTGCTACGGAGTCGCACAAACACCCGATGTCTCCCAGGAAACGATACAGAACGAAATAAGCATATCTGACGTAATTTTCGAAAATAGACCTTTTCAAAGGCGAATGTTTCTTTAGAAAACTCTAAAAAACTATCCGAAATAGTGCTTTCTACGCTAACGCGAAATAACTTATAACCTACCATAATGTAGCCTACTTTCGGCCTATGCGCTGAGTAAGTACCACTGTACCTGCGCGAGAATCCGTATGTGCTACTATGCCGGATCTAACGTTATGGCTGTGATTTTGGGATGTCGGAAAAATACTTTCAAGGTACTGGGCGTGCTACGGAGTCGCACAAACACCCGATGTCTCCCAGGAAACGATACAGAACGAAATAAGCATATCTGACGTAATTTTCGAAAATAGACCTTTTCAAAGGCGAATGTTTCTTTAGAAAACTCTAAAAAACTATCCGAAATAGTGCTTTCTACGCTAACGCGAAATAACTTATAACCTACCATAATGTAGCCTACTTTCGGCCTATGCGCTGAGTAAGTACCACTGTACCTGCGCGAGAATCCGTATGTGCTACTATGCCGGATCTAACGTTATGGCTGTGATTTTGGGATGTCGGAAAAATACTTTCAAGGTACTGGGCGTGCTACGGAGTCGCACAAACACCCGATGTCTCCCAGGAAACGATACAGAACGAAATAAGCATATCTGACGTAATTTTCGAAAATAGACCTTTTCAAAGGCGAATGTTTCTTTAGAAAACTCTAAAAAACTATCCGAAATAGTGCTTTCTACGCTAACGCGAAATAACTTATAACCTACCATAATGTAGCCTACTTTCGGCCTATGCGCTGAGTAAGTACCACTGTACCTGCGCGAGAATCCGTATGTGCTACTATGCCGGATCTAACGTTATGGCTGTGATTTTGGGATGTCGGAAAAATACTTTCAAGGTACTGGGCGTGCTACGGAGTCGCACAAACACCCGATGTCTCCCAGGAAACGATACAGAACGAAATAAGCATATCTGACGTAATTTTCGAAAATAGACCTTTTCAAAGGCGAATGTTTCTTTAGAAAACTCTAAAAAACTATCCGAAATAGTGCTTTCTACGCTAACGCGAAATAACTTATAACCTACCATAATGTAGCCTACTTTCGGCCTATGCGCTGAGTAAGTACCACTGTACCTGCGCGAGAATCCGTATGTGCTACTATGCCGGATCTAACGTTATGGCTGTGATTTTGGGATGTCGGAAAAATACTTTCAAGGTACTGGGCGTGCTACGGAGTCGCACAAACACCCGATGTCTCCCAGGAAACGATACAGAACGAAATAAGCATATCTGACGTAATTTTCGAAAATAGACCTTTTCAAAGGCGAATGTTTCTTTAGAAAACTCTAAAAAACTATCCGAAATAGTGCTTTCTACGCTAACGCGAAATAACTTATAACCTACCATAATGTAGCCTACTTTCGGCCTATGCGCTGAGTAAGTACCACTGTACCTGCGCGAGAATCCGTATGTGCTACTATGCCGGATCTAACGTTATGGCTGTGATTTTGGGATGTCGGAAAAATACTTTCAAGGTACTGGGCGTGCTACGGAGTCGCACAAACACCCGATGTCTCCCAGGAAACGATACAGAACGAAATAAGCATATCTGACGTAATTTTCGAAAATAGACCTTTTCAAAGGCGAATGTTTCTTTAGAAAACTCTAAAAAACTATCCGAAATAGTGCTTTCTACGCTAACGCGAAATAACTTATAACCTACCATAATGTAGCCTACTTTCGGCCTATGCGCTGAGTAAGTACCACTGTACCTGCGCGAGAATCCGTATGTGCTACTATGCCGGATCTAACGTTATGGCTGTGATTTTGGGATGTCGGAAAAATACTTTCAAGGTACTGGGCGTGCTACGGAGTCGCACAAACACCCGATGTCTCCCAGGAAACGATACAGAACGAAATAAGCATATCTGACGTAATTTTCGAAAATAGACCTTTTCAAAGGCGAATGTTTCTTTAGAAAACTCTAAAAAACTATCCGAAATAGTGCTTTCTACGCTAACGCGAAATAACTTATAACCTACCATAATGTAGCCTACTTTCGGCCTATGCGCTGAGTAAGTACCACTGTACCTGCGCGAGAATCCGTATGTGCTACTATGCCGGATCTAACGTTATGGCTGTGATTTTGGGATGTCGGAAAAATACTTTCAAGGTACTGGGCGTGCTACGGAGTCGCACAAACACCCGATGTCTCCCAGGAAACGATACAGAACGAAATAAGCATATCTGACGTAATTTTCGAAAATAGACCTTTTCAAAGGCGAATGTTTCTTTAGAAAACTCTAAAAAACTATCCGAAATAGTGCTTTCTACGCTAACGCGAAATAACTTATAACCTACCATAATGTAGCCTACTTTCGGCCTATGCGCTGAGTAAGTACCACTGTACCTGCGCGAGAATCCGTATGTGCTACTATGCCGGATCTAACGTTATGGCTGTGATTTTGGGATGTCGGAAAAATACTTTCAAGGTACTGGGCGTGCTACGGAGTCGCACAAACACCCGATGTCTCCCAGGAAACGATACAGAACGAAATAAGCATATCTGACGTAATTTTCGAAAATAGACCTTTTCAAAGGCGAACACTAGAATAGACTCTAATACTATAGAGTAATTCTGTATATTAAATAAAAAATAATAATAATATAATATAGCTATAAAGTATCACACACATTCACATAAATGACTTTATTGCAGACTATTAAAAATTGAGAGAGAATTATTCGACATTTTAAATCTGTTACGTGATACAGCAATATAATAAAGATCCCCTAAATATTTCGAGCAATGTGCACAGAGAAGATATAGTAAAAATTACGTTTATTAAATTATATTCCTTTATACGCAATGTTTTTTTTTTTTTTTGTAAAACTAGACTATATTGAAATTGTAGTAACAATGACTGCAAAATAATAAGTTTAATCTCATACACGATATAAAAAGCATTGATGTTGTTAATAATTTTGAAAAAATGAAAACTCAAAAGTACGTAAATATTTGTAAACAAATATATTTCAGTTATAATTCTATATAGCACAAGATCACAAAATTTTATTGCAATTTTTGCAATATTTTCTCCATATTTTATTTTATTTTATTTAGAAGTCCAATATGTTTTATTTTATTTAAAAGTCCAATATGTAAAAATATAAAAACAATTTGTATTGATTTGAACGATTATCTACTTCCACCATCCACAAACCCATCACCTAAAATCTTTCTTTTTTTTTCGTTTTTCGCTCACCGAAACGACTTGCAGTCAGAATCGGCCACGTTCCGCTTCAAATCTGGAACAACAGGATAGAGATTCGCAGATTAGATTTAGGATTCGATTTCACGAACGAGTGCGGGTAGATAAAACTATATTAAACTCTTGTCATAATTCAAGTTACACACTTATATCTCAATTCTTTTTAGACCAATAAGGTTTAAACAGAAAAATAGAAGAGATACGTAAACTTACTTTCGAGCCGACCCTGCTTGAACCTGCCGAACCAGGTCCTCCGGTACGGCATCCGCGTGCGATCACAGCTACTTTCGCGAAATGGCCGCAAGATATGCTAGATCTCGAATATAATTTTTCGGGTTAATAACTAGCTTTGGGAAGCATGTTCGGTTTCGACTAAAGTATTCAGTATGAGAGGATCAAGGGTACGAGGGAATGTTTTTGTTTTGTTAAAAATCAATAAAAATGGAATAAGGTGTTCACCGTCTAAATATTAGAACGCTCCCACAATTTACGATGTTTCCAGCACTATGGTCACACTCGCGACGCGTTACAAATACGCGCCCGATAAATATAGAATAATCGGGAATACCGCGCAACGTCACCCGATATTTTCGTCCGCGTGTCGAAAACTGTTATGATCTCGAAACTACAAAACCTATATATATATATGTTATTGTTTTCAAAGCCACGCAACCTCTGAAGCGACTTTGAAACGCTCGGGACGTGCGGAAATATGGTTACATGGTTTATCTCACTATTTAACATATATTCTCTCTCTCTCTCTCTCTCTCTCTCTCTCTCTCTCTCTCTCTCTCTCTGTTATAATATATTAATATTTAATATTATATTATAATATTAAATTATTTAATATATGTTCTAATTCGCGATGATCGCGTTCACGTGCGTTACACAGTTATTCGTTATGAAGATTTTTAATATGTATTATTTAATATTTGTTATTCGCGATACTCTATTTTGATTATATGACATAATTAGTGCAATATTTATTGAAATTAAAAACTAAAAATGATTCAATGTAGGTGGATCCTATTGAGAGAGTTAACCAAATATTAAATAATTCCTGAATAATCTCTTTATTAACTCTCCGTGTGATTTGTAAGCCTTTTTAGGTCAAACAGTTAATAATTCTCAGATTTTCTTCGTGTTTTATGAAAGAAAAATACAAATATTGGAGGCTACAACGTGTTTTGAAAATAGTGTTTCAAATTCTTTTACTTAAACATGGGGAAAAAATGATACTGCCCAAAAATGATTAATGAATCTCGGAAAGTCGCAGAAAACATCGAATCAAGATTAAGTCTCAACACGAAAACATAATGTAGACTACTAAATTGATGAAATATTAAATGACTTTTAAATAAATTAAATTCTATATATATAGATTCTCTCGAAATATACAACTGAAATTAATCTTATTAAGTTAATAACAACCAGCGCTAATATTGGAGCGAATATTTAACTAAATGTTTTCTCTTAAAGCGAATCAGTGAAACGTCATTGAAAGCAGTAAATATACACTAATTTGCTATAAGTACAGTACTGAAACTGCTCAGTGCTATACTTATAACTGATATCAGTGACTATTCACTAATTCACTTTAAGAGAGTTGGAAGGATAATAATGTTTGACAATGTTGACGTACATAGTGAATCCAACAACCTTCCGCGTCAACTGATCCTGAATTCCAGTTTTTAATATTAATATTAATTAATTTCCCTCACGTTACTCTATGATTGCGCATTTTTTTATTCTAATTACAGTTGCGAAAAATGCGACTTTTAAATAAATTCTACAACAGTGGTAAAAGTAACCCCCCCATTTGTAGGACAACAGCTTGTACAACATCACGACTCGAGACTCCCCGTTAGTTTTTCAAGTTTGAGAGGATGTACAGGATTTCTTATGTGGAGCCAAAATTTCAACTCGGCGAGCGCGGGCGACGTCGCGGAGCACACGGCGAAGGAGTAACGCCGCATTACTCATCGTTGTTTCTGCGCGAATGTTCGTCCGTCCGTTCCGCAAAAGGAACCACCGCATCGTCGTGGCGTAATTTTTCACATCCCAAGGAGACGATTAATCCTCGACGCGGATGCGTCCTCGCGAGAGGACGACGTCTCCGCGCTGCACGCGATTTATAATCAGCTTTTCGTCCGCCGCGTGTAGACGCCTGAAGTCCCCGTTTCTCGCGCAACGATGCGAAACTGAATTAAGTCCTTAAGACCCCCGAATTAACGGGGCATACGAAACATACTCCGGTGTCACGAGCGCGCGCACACACACATACACACACATACACACACAGACACACGCATACACACGCACTCGCTCACTCACCTGCACGCACGTGCATGAGAGCGCACGCTCCGTGTAACGCACGGCTCTGGCGTTAAAACGTTAGAATTAACATAGCTCCGGCGTTTGTGCTACAATGGAATTAATTCCCTGGGATTTGGGGCACGACTAACGAGTTTATACTAAGACCGTGGAAGAACGAGACCCCTTCCGTCGTTAAAGACTGTCATATGCTCGCCGTTTCTCGGTTCCTCCTCGTAACCCCCTTGTTTCAATATACCTTCCGGTTTAATCGCCATGGCGTAAAGACGTATTCGAACCTGTTCGGACGTGATCTGTGATTTTTTTAGAGAATATCTTGGCATTATTTTCAAGGAAATTTAAGAACAGGAATTGGAAAAGGTAAGAAAGATAAAGAATACGTTGATACGGAATAGTTGATACGGAAATAATACTAGAAAAAGAGGACAGAATGCCAAATAGTCATAAATATCCTCGGGGAAGGCTAAAAGCATAGTGACGGAGTTACTGAACAGGAAGAGAAAAAACTTAGCCGTGTCTTTCCCGCTCGTGCGGGAGCGGCGCGGGCGTGGGCGAACGCGGGAATGAAACGACGATTAAGAGGTACATTCATAATCACGTAATCGCGCACGATCCGCGCGGTCCGCGTTATGTCCCGTTGAAAAATATCCATGGCGGTCGGCCGCGCCGATTCAGCGCGTATTTATCCGATAAGTAGATCAGAGCTTTATCAGCAGACCGTACTTGCTCCGAACGTTTGCCGCTCAAAGCGAGCGCGTATTCCGCTTATTTCCCGAACGTAAATATCGGTGATCGCGTTATGCACTCGCGCTGATCCGTTCTTCTGTATTTTCGCGACTGCATCCGCTGAAACGTCCCCGCGGCCAATCGCGCGGGGCTCATCTCCCGGATTTATCGATGCGACGTCGACATCGACGAAAGTCGTATACTCGCGAGCGACCATCGCGAGGACGAGAATTTATTAGCTGTATCGCGGGGCACTCGACAAACGTACACATCTCTTAGCGCGACATCTCGGCGTCCTATCGCGCCGAGAGCAGAAGAGCGTCCGCTTGATCCCCATGTCGCGCATCCTTTCGCGAGAAAGAACACGAGGAACGGCGGCGGCGTGAGAAAACGAGCTGCGGGAAACGCGGGCGTTAGCAAAAGGGGAAAATAATGGAAAATGAGACGGGCACGTTAAGACGGAGAGCTGGCGAAAATCCGTATTTGATCATCGCCGTTCGCGTGGCGGGGGGACTATTCGTCTCTGCGCGCGTGAAAATCCGATAGTTTTAATCCGAGGTGAGCACAAAGGGTGTGTTATGAGAATAATTTCGGGGAGCCCGCGAGCTACGCGTTCTGAAAAGCGGCGGCTGCGTCATGAAAGGAACATTCGCCATTCGAACAGCACTGAAATAAGTGATTACATCGCGCGTAATTAACGTAGCTAACGAAGCGTATAATAAAAAAAAAAAACACGCGAGGAAGATCTATTCTCTCTCCGGACACAGGTCTCTCTCTCCTCATCACGTTGTTCGAAACTTTCACCGTTGTGACTTTCGATCGAATCCCGCATTGAATTGAGGGGAAACCGCCTAGTGGTCGGCACTCGTTGCAGCGCGTATCAGTTTTCGGCACCCTCGTTCGGGTGTTACACGATATCAATATGTACGGGGACATCTATTGGGTGTTTATTGATTATTTATCAATTGTTACTTCTTATTTATACTCATTTGTTTTCCTTTAAATGCCCATATACTTTAACATTTACGACGACATCCGCGCGAATGCTGACTACTGGACGACTTTTCTCCCGTTTCGCAGTGCTGGAATCAACATTGAGCGTCCTCGAAAGGCGCGAGCACGAGGAAACGCATCGACTGAATCGATTGAGACGCACCGGCTGAATCTCGGAAAAAAACCTCTCGGGACACGTTGCGTTTTATCCGACGGAAAGCTCGGTATTTACGACAGTAAACAGCCGCAAGTCGATATCTCAGCGAGAGATTTACGAGATCGATGCGTCTCGAGTGACTCCGCGTGTGACGTGCATGAACAAGACGTTTGTTTCAATAGTTTTTGTACGATATGCTTGTGCATTGATTAACATGTAGCAGTCGCGGGTACGAATTTTCCGATACAATTATCTGGTATGAAACATATGAAATTTGACTCGTCGCTTGTTACTCGGTCGTTTAATAAAGAAATCCGACACACAAGTTTTTCCGACCTCGACATATTTTTGAATATTGAAAAAGTCCCGGGTTATAACGGCGTACGAGAAAAATAACACGATAACCGTGGTCTGAAGAGAGACCAAGTTGAAGCTACACGTTATGCATAAATCCCCCGGAATAGATATCGATTTCTCGTTTAATTGAATTTTGAATTAATAATTACTCCTTCGAATAGTAAATATCTGGAATTAATTAATATCATAAAAGCAGCGGCATACGTAATATATGTAATACTTTTACTATCAATACAATACTGATATACTTGCTTTATAATTAATTCATTACCACTCCTCGGTTTTGTAGTTAATATTTCAAGATACATTAATATTTCAAAATACACTCGTCACGGTTAAATTGAAGATGAGACCTACTTTTTGGAAATTTATCTTGCATTTAGTCAAATATGTAAAAATACATATTTCTCACAGCTTTTTTTATTCGCATCATTCGTTTCTTCCTTTTATTTGTATCGGCACGATGAAACATATAAGTGCTCGTTATATAAAACAGGAAGTTTTATATAAAATTAGTTTGTATCAATATAATATAAAACATGATATTTAATTTGTCGAAAATAATTAAATTATCTTATAAAATATATACCATTTAATTAAAAGAACAAATTAGCGCAGTGGGGAAAAAATATATTATTAAAGCTAACAAAATCTTAAAAGAGATGCAATCAACGTAACTAATTGGGATCTCTATGACTTCGACGCGAATGCATTATAATTAGTAGAGACAACAAACCGCACATTTTCTACGTTCAATTACTCTAATCGTTTTAAATGAATAGAGGTTAAAAGGTCAAATTTTTTACATGAAACAATTCTCTCTCTCTCTCTCTTTCCTTCCCTCACTAGAGCTACCGAAGCTCAAAATAATTTGCTACCTCTGAACGGTACACTGGCATTTTATGCTCGTACGAGCTTCACCGGAAATGCAGGCAAAGTCAAAGGCCCGCGCGATTAATTACTGAGCCAAGCGGCCCGCGATCGATCGCCATTGACGTCATGATAAAGGTCCTCCGAGAGCCTCCCTTTATATGACGTATGTTATTCATCGCATTAATGCGCTCTCACATGAACGTGGCTTCACCGAAAAACGACGAGCGCGCTCTACCGATTTAATAACTTTTCTCTAAGCTTTTAGCAGCGCGCGCACGCGCGCGTGAGTCGCGGCTCGTTGAATTGGCAGGTGTAAATTGAAGCTCAATTATTTCTACCTCTCTACGTGAATCCTCTACGCCTGTAGCGCCGTTAAAAAAAAAGAGCAAATATTGAAACGAGAATTATGAATCCTCGAAATGGTCGATGTCGTTGCCGATACTTTTTTGCAAATCGATCGGAACGCGTTGTGGCTCCCGGTAGATGCGATAGGCGCGAAATTGCAATCGTAATCGAGGAAGAAAGTGAGACGTAGTAGTTGTACAGGCTCGTTCCTTTTTTTCTCCTCTTCGTCCCACTTCGTTGCCAATCCCTTTCTTCCCACCCTCACCCGAGGGTAAATGCCGATGCGATTCCCCATCGCTATTTCACTCCGGCGTTCGGAGAATGGAGTTTTTTAATCTGCTTTTATTGCCTGTAACTGGCTGTGACTCCTAGTCGTGCCCCGCAACCTAAACGCATTTCCTACTTCCGCTTCTTGCAAGCCGCCGACTTCTGCGGACTCACTACGTCTATTTGTCGCCTCCCCCCCCCCCCC
>NW_022639487.1:1889834-1901168 GCF_010583005.1 Odontomachus brunneus | reverse complement strand
TCTCGCCTTCTTTCCTCTTATCGACTTTGCGGTTTGCCCACGTACGACACGACTGTCGAAGGTATCGTCGTCGAGTAATCTCGCCGCGTATTGATGTTGCGATAAGAGCGCGCGACAGATTTATTAAGCTTTTATACACCGCCCCATAATGCTCTCTCGCTCCCCTCTCTTAATTACACGCTATAAAACTCTAACCCGCGCGGATTAAAGGCTCTTACAGACGTTATCCATCATCGTTAACGCCGTAGCATGTTGATGATCTCGTATACAGTAATAGCAATAATTGGCGCGACGTTAATGGTAATGCATTAACAGTAATGACTTTTTCTTTTCTTCGCAGTGGTAGCATTTTTCACCTCGGCAAATTTTCTAGTTCCACCCTCTCTTTTTGACAATCTTTCGTTAATCCTTCGTAAATTTGTGCAACTCGACGACTAAGCCGATCGACGGCGATCTAAAAAACGAAGCTTCATCCGCCACGTTCGCGAAACTCGATCCAGCGAAACTTTCGCGACTTTCGCATCGCGAGAACGCCAATAATGTTACAAGCTACGATTGTTATATTATTTTCAGCTCTAAACGCGGGCATTCGCGCGAGCGTGACAGCAGTCAAATTTGTTCAGCTGCTTCCGCAACGGCCGATATTTCTGATATTAATTACGGCACAAATGTGTCCAATAATTGCCTGCACGGCGTTGACCGCGTTGGACGCAATGGCGCAGAGATTTAAAGTCGAAACCGCTTCAAGACAGGTGTTTAATCGGGCGATTAAACACCCCGCAAATCCCAGGCTAATTGTATAGGTGTTGCATTGTATCGGAATATCGGCGTAGGTTATTAGGTCGCGATATTCGTCGCACGCACGATACGCCAGAGTTTATCTTCCGGGTTACTATGGACACGCTCTTGGCAAAATATTACTCGTATGAATCCGTACATTTCACTTTAACAAACAATCGACACGATCATCCACACCGTAGACATATCAAATAGACTGCGCATTACTGTGAGGAGGGATGAAGTGAGCATCGGTAAGGCTGAGCAACGGGGAGTAAAATGTTTTTCAGAGCAAGCGTTGGGAAGAAGTATGCATAAATACAACAAAAAATTTATTTTATGCGAATTAGCCTTTGCGGAAAGTATCTCTCGTTATAATAAAACGCATGATGTTATTTCGTTTATTATCGCGTTACATTATTGATGTCACTCACGTCATCTTAGTTTGAAGAAAAACCAAAAATTAAAACTGTGCATTGTAATTATAATTCACATTGATAAAGATCCAATATAGGATCGAAACGTTTTTCTTCAAAATTATAGAATAAATTTTTCACTATATTTATGCGTACTTCCTTCCTCTCAACGTTTACTTTAAAAGGACCTCTATTTTTTAAATTTTGATTTTACATCATGGATTTTACATCATGGAACCTTTCTTAAGTTTTTTATTGTAAGATGTTTTTCCTTGTCTAATTATCTACACACGGAGAAATATCATTCTACTGTAAAAAATGGTTATCTTTGGCAAACATTCCTTGATAATGGTTTTAAAATATTCATAAATATTTAATATCTTAAAATATCTTAAAATATCACAAATTCTAAAAAAACGCGTTATCATGCACTAAAAAAAAAACTTATTTTTTAACAAGAATATTATATAAAATTCTTGGATATCTGGCATATTATCTAAAAATTTTGTTGGTCGGATGTTTGAGGATCATATGCGATTTTTTTTTTGTAAATAAACGCAAACATACACATAGTTCTTCGCGTATAGATAATGTTCTACACATGATATTTTACGGTTTTAATATGCGTTTTATTTTCGTTGCTTTATTTGAATATAGTTGTTAATTAATTGACTGAAGAGCAATTGGTCGAAACGTTTTTTTACATTACAATAAATACATATATTGTGTTCATACATTGGTTTTAAGCTTTTATTGGCCAATTTACAATTTGAATATTATAAAACTTTATCGAGGAAAAAGTTGGTTGCTCTCTATGGAGTAAACAAACTGAATTTTTACTTTAATTGCATATTTTTAATTGAAGTGCCAAATTTATTAGGATATTGAATTTGTTTTAAATAAACTTGATATTCACAATAGATAGATGAATTTATGATTTTCTGACAGAAATTTGTGAAATATTTGAAACAAGTAACATTTACTTAAATGCAATATATTTTTCCGTGTGTTGTTGGTGAGAACAAAGGAGAAGAAGCGATCAATGTCTCCTTTCTTATTTCACCATGTTTCGTTCTTTCTTTTATTTCTCCTCCCTATATCGTTCCCTGCTATAGTATCGACAGAGAGAACATTTGACTTAACGTATTTCTATCCGTCAATCTTATCAACCGTTTCATAAGAGCGCGGAGTTCATTCTACGAGTCTATGATCCACACTAACTAAAACTAAAATACTCTCAGATGCCATCGGTCGTCGATTACATCCACTTGCATTCCGAACGACTCAAGAATAAATGCGCGTGCGAATTCACCCAAACGTAAAGACTTTTTGAAGAGCGAGCGCTACTTTTGCGGCGACAACATGCAGCGCCAGAGACTCCCCGTTCGTGCATGTTCCTTTTTCTCACCGTCAATTAATCCGTTCTACCGCGAGGAATCGAGCAGTCTGAATTCAATCTCGATCTAATTAAGAGGAAAACCGATCCCTCCCCATCTCTCGGCCTCCTTCCTCCGTCGCTCCTGCGTCTTTCGCCCACGCGGACGTAGACGGCAATCGACGTCGACTCGTGCCCGCTCTGGATAGATCTGGGCAGAGCCCATTTGGATCTAATGGCCACGCGAGGGCTTACTTTCGCACCTAAAATTAGCTCCAACTTGAACGGGCGCATTAATGGCGTCTCGCGACATAATAGGCGCGCTTCTAAGGGGCTTGAGCAGATAAGATTGATGGATGGTAGTTCTAATGCGCTAATCTGATCCGCGAGATTGTTTACTCAGCACGCGGCAAAGCCGAGGTCTTCAATTAGCCGAAAGTGCGCGCAGCCGCGATGATAACCGTTGACTGCCAGATTACACGTCATAATTCCGACCGGTGCGTATGCGTGCTTCTCTCCCTTCATCTTTGAGACACTACGGTGGAGCGTGTATCAAAGCGCAGCGTATGAATAGCGCAACGAAGCAACCTCCAAATCATCCCGTTTTCGTTATACAGAGCAACGAGGCACTCTGTTGTACGCCCGATTAATTATACGTCTGCACAGCTGTAACAACGTAGCCAAGTCGAGGCGCGATTCGAGACGTAGCCGAGTCGAGACGGAACGATCAGCGCCTCATTATATCGGTAAAATAGGTCGGCGACAGATTGCAAAGCTCCATGTCCCCGACGTGGCGGCAACGAGCGGAGGAAAATCGGAATCGTACGAAGGATGCTCGCGCGAAAAGTCGCGCACTGCGACCTGCAGGTCGTAACGATTGCGCGCGCAATGGTGCTGGCGGTTGACAATTAATTAATAAACAATACGTTATTAATAGAACCGGTGAATACGGACGGTCGCGTACTATAGACTTCATCAATCACACGCACCTTGCCGCCGCACAATGGACCCTCGTCGCGGCGACCTAATGCGACAATAACCCACGCCGTTACATCATAATTTCAGTACAATGAATGTTAACACATCGCTGCTCTGTCGGCGTGCATGCGTGCATGCGTACGCGTGCCAGTTCGATGCACGTACATCGTGCAGCGACAGTTGCCCTCCGCCTGTGCAAAAAGAGCCGCACCACCGCGTCGATATGTTGACGGCACGTGTTGCGCGTCGAAATCGCGAGACAAGACGGGGCAGGCAAAGGTCATGCGCGGCGCGACACTGCGATTTCTTGACTCGTACACTGAGAATGAAATATTTCGTATTTGTAACTATATAATCACATAGAGGAATAATTACTATAAATTGTGGTTAAGGAGGAACTATTTTTTATTAAATTCTACTGTAATATAGTGACACAATAAGCTCATATGTATGTTGCCACTACCATTTTCGTGTTAAAAATATGACTGGGGCCCAAAATAATTATAATTCTAGTTAGATCAAGTATTTTTTCTCTCAGTGTACGCAAAGCTAACTACAATAGGCCTTCCCATTTGCCAGAATTTTAACTCTAATCTGACATACTAGAGTCATTTTTTATCTCACTAGATTTTAATTTTGAATAATCCACAAACTAGTAGAATCAGGATTTTCCGTTTACCATAAAAAGACATAATTTGTGGGAATATATGAAGTTTTGGAACGAAACGAGCCATTTCAATAGCCTGTCATGTAACAAAAAAGCAAAGTTGGAATTGTTTTCACTCCAATGTTCCAGATCAAAATGAATATATATGCCATGTGAGGGTTAAATCGCTTAGATCTCTAAATCTTAAAATTTCTACACGTAATATCAAATGCGGCTCTTAAGTGGTATCGAATACTTTGGAATATTTTGCATAATTTCGGACGAGTTTGCAAAAAGAGGGGGACACAAACGGAATACTTCGACTGACATATTTCGCGTGTGAGCCGAGATAGAAGGAGGCAGAAGAGATTCGTCTTTTCCAATGATTTGTTTAATTCCGTTAGATACTGACTGCTTTCCCCCTCTTCCTTCACGTGTATACGCGTCGCGTATGCACCAAATAAGATTCGTTATGTCGATTAAATCGACAAATATTTGACATCGGCGACGAGAAATCCGCCGGGCGATCTGTAAGCCGGCGCACCTTGGCGCATTACGCGCGCTGTTTGCATTTAACTGATGAAAATAAAGTAGCGATGCTGCTAGCGGTGATACTTGTATTAATGGGACACGTGCGCCTCGTACACGGCCGGATAAACGAGGCCCCGAATCCGCAGCGGCAGTAAGTTTATCGATCGCGCCACACGTGCTTCAGCGTAGCCGTAAAAGGCTTTGGCGCGCGAAATTTCGCATGGAAGCACGCACGGCATGATTTTCAGAGACAAGGCTTAATTAGACTTTAATTAATAACGGATTTGTTTGGAATGAGAGAGGCGGACGCGCAAACGAAATAAATCTCGAAGCTTGAATTTTTTTCACTCACATAGAATAAATTCTTCGCTCTCTGAATTGTGCAGTAAATATTTTCATTCGAAATTGAAGAGTGAATTTGATGTACACAGTGGATTGCAAAATAGTTCAGATACAATGAAGTTGGAAGCTCACCAAAATATCACCAAAATTATGCCATCACCGACGGATTTAATAATAGTAATAATATAATAATATAATTAAGGACTATCTATCATAATAAGGACAATATATCAATATATCATAATAATAGTAATTAATAATAATAATTATTAATAATTATTGAACAAGCCCATCACATGCACATGCCTAAACAGTTATAGCTCTTAATTTTAACAATTTAATGAATCTCCAACTTCATTGTGTCTAAATCACTTTGCAATCCAGTGTACACTATTTGGCATAATAGCCTTTACATTTACTAAACGTAGTTCCAAAAAAATTTCTCGATTACGCGCAATGTGTGCATTATTACTGTTGATTATTCCGGTGGAATACTTTCTCGAAATAATCAACAGTTACGATGCATGAATATGTACACAAATTACGCGTAATTGAAAATTAGTTTGGATCTAAGCCTAGTAAATGTTAAGACTATTATGTAGAACTGTGTACTCTATTGTCACAGGAAACATATTCGTTCTAATTGATTGAAACATTCGCTTATATGGAGTCAGAATCTAATATTTCAGCTCTAAGTTTGAATAAAACATTCATTGCTGCGATTTCAAGTGTCAAAATTTGCACTATGAAAAGTTTTGCTTTGAATGAAAATACCATCATTTTCCACTGGTTTTGTATAATATTCCACTTCAAGGAACTTAAAAAGATCTTATCATAATTATGATATCTCTCGGGTATCTTGAAAAGCATTTATTTCACTAGGATCGCCCGTACATATTAGTAGATTCACTTACGTCTCTAGTTATGACGCGGAAGTAATGAAGATTCAACGAGTAGAAAGCGCGGCTAAAAACCGCCCGGGGGTGAAAGATTTGGGGCGACGGGAGCGGTTTCGGTCGAGGCGTTTTGCTATTTTCTTGCTAGGTTTGTGGGAAAGAGGAAAGATATGAGGAAGGCGTGGTGGACTACCCTCGGGAGTCGGGAGCTGCTAGGCAAGAAATACCCTCGCGTCTCTCCCTCTCTCCATTCCCCTCGCCAGCTCTCTCTACTATCGTACCGCAACACGACTACGCGGGGAAACGCCACGATTTTTTGCTATATCTAGTACACGCGGAAAAAGAGTGCACCTACCTAGTGTGTGTGTATGTACGTGTGCACGCGCGTGTGTATGTGTGTGTGCAGCCGCGTAAAATTCACACGTTCGACGTGAGGATATCGCGCCCTCCGAATCCCTTTTCGTCCGTTACTCTTTTCGTCAAATAAATGAATATCGTTTTCAGTATTGTTACACGGTTATTCAATTTGGCCCACCGTCCACAGCCGGAGTAATTACACACGTTTATTCCGCCGCGATATCACGTATGGATATTAAAGAGTTTGATTCTCGATTAGGAAAGCCCGAGGTAAATTTACACCGGACATTCATATCGCGGTACTTATTCCAATCAGACCAATGGACCACCGAAGCGAGTGTTTAAGTTTCTGCAAAAATTGGCGGAATTTACATAGTGAGCGCGCCGAATCGATTTCCGAGCGTTTTCGCGCGTCGTCGACCTCGACGGCGGCGTCGCGACTCATCTCGGCGCATTCGTGGGTGTTTAGGGGCGCGGCGTCGCAAGTCATACGGCTGAAGTGTCAACAGAAATATCCGACGGTTGATGTCGAGGAAATTTTCGTACTGCTCGCGCCCGCTGTTTCAAGTATTGGATTTCTTCCATCCGACATAAATAGCGTGAAATAAATGTCATATGTAAACCCACCCTAAAATATATTCCGACGTGATATTTGACTTGCGATAGATCGAGGCCGTCGCGCCTTCTCTACTACTTTCCTGAGACTCTTTTTCTTTCTTGTCCTCTCTCTCTCTTCTTCCTTCACCCTCAGCGTTCTGTTCCTTTCCTTTCGCTTTTTCGCAGCGCATCGACGATATCTGCGTCCTCGTCAAGATCAAACGCTCTTTCTCCCCTCATTCTCTCCTCTCTCTTTCTTTCTCTCTCTTTCCTTCTCTGCTTCTCTCTTCATACCTCCCACCCGTCCTGGCGTCTCCTTTTAGTTTTTTATTACGTTGCAAAGTTAGCTTTAATTGGGTCGACATCGATCGCTGTAATGAGAAAAGTTGTCGGGGCTACTCCTATGGGCGTCAACTACGTCCGCGACGCACTATATGCCGCAGCTTCCTTTTCCTTCGCTACTCTGATAAACGCTCCTCCAATTTCAGCGATAGCTTTATCGATAGCTATCACCCCGAGATGATTATTCGCTTTTCTCAGGTATTAATAAAACGGGTCTATTCAGATTATGAAATAACTTCGAAGTCATTTTTTTATGCGCGCAAGTGGCTCGCAAGTTACTCGTTATCCGGCTATCGAAACTATCGATCCGCGTTGTCTGTTTACATAAAATATTTGGGATAATCGGCCGCGGATATGTCACGAAGCGCATAGAATTGTACGTCGCGCGATCTTATCCCGTATGCTTAACATGTTTGCGGCCAGAATTTATTTGGCAAACTCTCTCTTTCTCTCCGCAGACACAATCTCTCTTTTTTTCTTTCTACATAGTTACAGAACAGACTTATTACTTACTGCAGTTCTAAGCAGAATCGTAAGTCTCGTAACTTGTTCTCGTAAAATTTATAAGAACTTATAAGTAGATTTACAATTCTATATAATATCATCTATACAATATCATATGTCGTATAACCACTTGTAAATATCGTAAATTACATGAAATCGTAGATATTATACGAGTAGTTGTACGACATATGATATTGCATAGAATTGTAAATCTACTCATAAGTTCTTACGTATTTTACGAGAACAAGTTACGAAACTTACGATTCTGTTTAGAATTGCAGCATTAGTCTGTTTATATAGAAAAATATGATCGTTGTCGCGCATACGTGACGTTGGTTTCTCGCGACAGATCGATGCACCATACGTGTGTGATGCTAATAACGAATATGTTAACAAATTGAACACCTGATTTTCGCTGATTATTTGATAGCTCAAATAATAATCAAAAGCTTGAATTACCAAAAATGCAGTGAGTAAACGCAATTTGTGATGCACATATTTGTTAACTCGTTTTATCAGCTTTCTATCAGTTATATATTTGATGTTATATGCAATTTGTTTCATTTTATATATATAATTTAAACGTAAATTAATAGGTCGCGGTAATGATATAAAGTCGGTCATTCTATGACAGTTAACCTGTTAAAAATGTCTTCAACCAGATTTCGCATCGCGGATAAAAAAATTACAAGTTCTAGTCTAAATTTTATTTTCACACTAACCCAGTAAATGTGTGTGTATGCGTGTGCTATCAAACTTAAAGATCCAATGGAAAATCCCGAAATATCTGAAAATATCTCTGGAGTAGAAATTTTGATCCTATATCATTAGTTAAAAGTTCGTATTTACGAGCTATTATTTTTTATTTATAAGCTGCTCGAAAATAATTTAATTGTACAAAAATAATGTAATAAATGCAGATATAATTTGACGAATAATTATGGATTTATAAAGACATGTATCAAATTGCCGGACTATAAACATCAGTCCAAATTTCCGCTCGAGAGATCCCTTTATTATCGGTGAGTTTGTTAAACAATCAGAAAAGTCGGCTATAATTGAACGTACCTGGATATACTCAACGTTCTGGGCGCGGGCTACTTCGTTGTGGCACTAACACAGGCACTCGCGCAAACACGACTCGATCAGAGAAAGGACTGTTAATAAACACTCTGACGAAAGCCCGATTTCAAGGTCCGACGGTAAACATAAATAACGCGCTGTTACACGCGCTTTGCGTCGCGCCGTATGTACGTTGCGAGTCCGCTCGAACAAGTGCGGGCGATGAACGGAAATCCGAAAACACTCGGCAAGAAAGGTAAACTTCCCAACTCTGTACAGTTACTTTGTAAAGTTACCAACCGTCAGTCGCAAATCGTCGTCGCCCGCCAAACAATGACGCGTACATAATCCTGGTGGTCAAAACATCACCTAACAGTCAACATTCTTGGCGAAGCCCACTTTAAACTTATCAATCTCTTGCCACTTATGTTTTTTTTACAAGGGTTATCGCATTATACTGAATGTTCTTATCGAATCCAAATTTAAATTTCTAATTGGAATCTAAATTTCTATGCAGAGAGTTATAGTTTTTTCATGATTTCATCATTATGATTCTTGTCTTTTTCCTTCTCTCGGAACTCCGAATCTTATCGAACTTTCCAATGCAAAAAGCAATGATAAGAGGATTATGAAAGTTATTTGCTTATTAATATTCGTCCGATTATTTAATCTTCCCTTCATGTGTTCAATTAGTTATTAATACTCGTTCAATTATTTAATCTCCTATGTGCTGAATTTATCGGAGATTTCGACGTGAAACATATGCTAGCATATCTAGCATGACTTGATAGAATTTTTATCCTAGATTTTATTATTTGTAAACGTGCGCGCGACAAACCAGTGCTAAATGCGACAGTCCGAGCCCGAGTTATATTTATCTTGGATGTGGATCGTGTTGTCCACATGTGCCGGTCCCAAGCGCTCTTCACCTGAAAAATAACTCTTAATAACTCACCAGCTTGTGCAAAAGCTCATCCGACGATAAAACAAACTAGGTGCAATTATACTTTTTCGTTTTCTGTGCAAGTTGATAAATATTTATAGGCCGTAGCGTATAAATACGTACGCGTCGTTGTCTCTCTCATCCGGTCTCGTTCGCATTCTATGTCATTTAGCGCGAGTGCCGCTCGAGACATGCATGCATTGTTCACCGGTCCAAGAATCGCTTCAACGATCACGCGTAAGTAGCGGGAAGAGAAACGCGGGCCGTGCGGGGCTGAGGTACGGCGGTTGTTGAGCACGTTTTAATTGCGTAACGAGTCTCTCCAATTGCCGTGTAATTTTAATTTGTAACGAGGATAATGATCATTACGGCCGGTGTGCTCGCGCGCGGGACTTGAAATGTGGCCCCCGCGGAACGAGGGTAGGAGAACGTGGCGGAGGACCCGCCAGTGGAGGCGCGGGAGGGAGAAAAAGAGAAAAAGACAAAGAAGTTTATGTGACTTTAAGGTTGCGAAATTATTCGAGCACGATTGTTAAGCGAGCGAGAATTTAACGAGGAGCGCGGACCCAATGGCCAGTGTAGTCGTCTACGTGCGAAAGATAAAGAAAAAGTTACATTATCAGAATAGAAGTTGGAGCTCTTGTTTGTTATCTCCCGCTTTACTCTCTTTCTTAACCGGAGGGGAAACCGGTGGCGGGGCGACGCAATAAATCGCATATAGTCGCGAGAGATCTCGATCGTTAAAATCTCGCCGGCTACGTGCTAAGGTTGCAACGTAAAGAAGCTAGGTTATCCATGTTTCTTTATTTGCACACGCTCTCTAATATCTCTTTCGCTGCCGCTTTCCCCTTTTTCCCTTCCCAGAATATCTATAAATCGTTTTAATCACGCTCGACTGCTATAGCAAGATCAATGCCGGCTGCAATGCAGCTGTTTTACGACGTGGCAGAAAGGGCGCGCCTCGCGCTTTCTCGGCTAATTGTCTTTCCAATTTCTCTACGGTCCCGTGCGTGGCAACACCTCTTTTGCGCTTTACGAGACGGAGCGTTACGACAAATCAAGCTGGAAACACCGCTCCGACAGATTACCTTCGCCGCCGCGTTTATTAACCTTCCGTGTGCAATCCCATATTTTTTTGGGACATACGGTAACAGTCGGAGTCGGTTAGACTTGGGGAACTTACAGCTACCGTAACTTCGCTGAAAATCAATATCTTTGGACGCATTTCTTTTCAGCGATACTGAGCAGTCTTAGCTAAAAGATAATAGCGCGATAAAATCAAAATTTGCAGACAGTTGTGCGCTATTCTAAACTTTTCCCAGGATCTTTACGAAAGCCGGCAAGCGATCAAAAATATTCGTTCAAATATTCTCAGAAACCTAACTTTGTACGCGGAGGGTTAATCGCATTACCTCACTCGACGTAAATATGACAATAGTCGAGAATTAAAAATATCAATCGGTCATTCCAAAGGAGAAAATAAGTCGTCACCGGTGCGCCTCATGCCACTTGCGCGTCAATGTACGAGGAGGAATAAGGCACATACGGAAATGAGGGAAAGAGAGAAG
>NW_022639487.1:1881284-1889824 GCF_010583005.1 Odontomachus brunneus | reverse complement strand
GATTTAAAAATGCGTGTAATATGATTCTTTACTGCGCACAATTTAGAGACGTCAAGTGTGAGATTGATATGTTTGACAAAGAATTTTTATTACGCAGAGATTGTGTGTTGATTTCATCTTTACAAGACCTTGCGATGCGTGTTGAAAATATACATTTTATTGTTAAGAGAACTATGTATCATATTCTGCAAAGTATAAGAGATTCATTATCAGATTACCCATGATTGCAGATGATTATGGCTCGCGTATTCTTCGCTATATTATAGTTGTATAGTACAGAAAAAGAGAGAGAGAGAGAGAGAGAGAGAGAGAGAGAGAGAGAGAGAGAGAGAGAGAAACACACGCAGCAGCCGCGGGGGATTGCGGATAGGAAGAGAGACTTCGGCGCGTCTCTCTTCGCGGTAAAATCCGCCCTCCCTTTTCACGCCTCTTTTTCTTTCCCCCCGGAAAACCCGCCGCATCCTCGTGAAAGCTTTCGCCGGATGAAGACGCTTCTCTTTATGCGGCACGTGCAAGCCCGCCGCCGCCGCGGGTTTTCGAGAGGAAAAGGGAGAAGACCGCGCGAGCTTTCGGATGCGCGCATCCACATATCGCGCGTTCCCGCTCGCCTCCATGTGGAAATGTATTTCAGAACTCGCCACTTTCGCGCGAATGCGAGAAAAGGCGACTCGAGGCGTGAATAAGACACGGACGTGGGCAAGTTTCAACATCTGCTTGTCATCACCGCGAATTCAATAGTAATCGAAAACAATCGCCGTTAATTCGTTTTGTTCTCCTCACCTCCGATCGCGTTAATGCATTTAAAACTTCTCGATGACAACGCAGCGCGACGATATGGCGCGCAGCGAGTTTCTAAAATATCTCCGGCGCGGACTATGGTAAATATTTTAATCTCTATATGAAATACGCTCCGCGTGAGCGACCGATTTTTATCGCGGAGCTTCATTGAAAGCCCCGGGAATCTCAATTATTCGCGCATCCTAAAAATCTGCGGATTATTCGGGCTTAAAGACTAAATATTGGTGATTCGAAAACACATGTGATTTCCACACTTCGTGTATATGTACCTCACACTGCGCTCGAGTTTGTTATAAAATTCATCGATTTCCTCATATATACACGACTGGTGCGATTTGAGGACACCAAATACGCTCTGTTCTCTTAATTCGCATACAAAAAAAGGTCACGCATGTCGCAATTCGAACTCTATCGTATCGAGCACCGTGGAAGAAGGCTGCTGAAACGGCACGCGGTGGCTGGTGGTCGCATATTGCACGAGTTTTCATAGCCGATCGATTTTACCGCGAAGCGGAGCGGAGCGACTGGAGCGCGTATCGAGAGAGGAACGAGAAATTCTGTAGATCGCGTACTAACGGAGAGATTCTCTCTGTCTGTGCCTGCTGCCCCCTTCGTCTCGTATTTTCGGTAGCCATCCTACCGTGAAGTAGTGATACCAACCAAGCGAGTGCGATGGCGAAGAAGGGACCGGGACGGGGACGGAAGCACAGGAAGAGAGCAGCGTCAGCGCGAACAAGAGAGACGGAGTGCCCTTTTTCCCTCGTTATTCCCTCAAACGTTCTCAGCTGCGCCATTGCTCCCGAACAGGTTTTTCCATCGCGATCGGACGTGTGTGTACGTAAAGGCGAGGCGGAGGATCCGCGATCCCCCTCGGAAATTCTTCGCGAATCTCTGTGTACAGCCCGCGAGCTTTATGCGCGTTCGCGTTCTCCACACCGTTCTTACTTGATCACGCTGTCCGTGCGGAATCGCTTTTTGCCTCTTGCCATGAATTACACTCGATCCTCCTCGGTACACGCTCGAAAATTAAAATTGAGCCGACTGCGCGAAAGTCACTCGCCGTGCGGCGCTATCGTCAAGGGATGAGAGATGAGACGGCCAAGGGAACGCTCTCGCGCTTCGATCCATCCACACGCAGTGTGCCGCTGAAAGATCCATGATAATCTCCACGTGTCTCTTTCAGACCGCAGCTTTAGCCACAGCATGCACATGGAGAAAATGTAGTAAAAATTGCAACGAAATAAAAATCCATACAGTAATCTTGGACCGTGCGGTATTGTGGCCGAAATTATTGTATGTAAGGATTTAACCATAACAGTATCTATTATTTTTTTACCAGTTACAATAATAGAACATGAAAAAGAGAATAGAACATGAAAGAGAGAGAAAGAGAAAGAAAGAGAAAGAAAGAGAGAGAGAGAGAAAGAGGGAGGGAGGGAGAGAGACAGAAAAAGAGAGAGAGAGAGAGAGAGAACTAGACGCAATTAATCACTTTAAACGGCAAATAAAATACAATATTAAACATTTCGAAGATGTTTTTGTTAAAAAATCAAGGTATTTACTTTTTCAAATGGAACTGTATCTGTTTTCGGTAACTGTATCTGTTTTTATTTGTAGTATTATGAAAACGATCGTGATTTCAATAGATCGTGAATTCAATAGTAACTTATAATATTATTTCTCCTACGATAAAAATACAGACAGAAGATACGATAATTTTTGGGGAAAACAATAAATAATAAAAAACCGAAACGTTTACGATATAATTAATTGTTCTTACATTAAAGACAATTGTTAATCAAAATTTTTACGTACTTTTTTCCTATACTTGGCTTATATAGATCGTATGTTAATTTCATATAATAAATAATGTTAGGTGCTCAAAGAAAATGTTCCAAATGTAATGCATTTTCGGCGCAATATAAAGCTCCGTCTTTTGTGAGAGTTTTATCGTATTAATTAAAATATTTCAATTTATATTTCTGTATGCTTGTGTTATGTTATTGAAATTCTTCACTATTATTTTATTATGTTCTGTGCTTCTGTAAAATAAATATTGTAAAATATTATTAAATTTGTTCTGTAAATTTCACTTTACAACATTACAGATAAAAGAAGATATGATTCTCGTGGCAAAAAATTTGAAAAAATCTTGATCTTTATTTTCTTTTACGAAAAAAGAATGTTTTTAAAATTTTTACTGTTGTATCTCATTGCCGTTTAAAAATGATTAATGGTAAATATACCCTGTACTTGTTTAAAAATGTTAGGAACGTCATGCACGTTTGATGTTTTACTGCAAAACCATAGAATATTTTTTTTATATCGTACACTAAATAGATCGTCAAATTTACTAATTCTACAGTAATTGTATTGTAGTTTCAGTACAGTCCAGCTTTACAAAAAAGGAAATGTAATTTGTGAAAGGAAATGTAATTTTGACATAATTTCTACTACAATATTTTCTCTCTGTGTGTGCAGAGTAATTTACTTGGAATATTAATCGGCAATCTTAGTGTCGTCGTTCTCGTAAAAAAAAAGAAGTAAAGTAGAATTTTGGTCCTTATTAAAACTTCATCTCTGATATCCGTGCCATGCGAGAGGTCGCCGATGCGATGAAAGCCGTCGTCGTCGGGCGGACGCCGGCTCGTCGGCCGTGGCGTATCGACGTGTATCCCGGTCTTCCGCTGTGCTAACGGCGGATGCAGAAACAAAAAAAAAATAGCGCAAGCTAGGATGAGACTTTACGGGACAGGGACGCGGAAAATTCGCACCCACGCGCACCCCTCGTTTCCACCGCTGTGCACGTTCCACACCCCTGCGCGCCCGCTCTCGACCCTCCGGTTGGTTCTCTTCCCGCGCGCGCGATCGAACGGTAACTCGGCACGACGCTGTTTCGTTTTCAATTTTCTGGCTTTTAATACGCCTCTGGTGAACGCGTGCACAACGGCGGCAACGCCGTGACGCCGTGCGCGCAGTGCACCGCCAATGTCCGCGGTCATAAATACGGGGCTTATACCACGGTCGGAATTAATAGCCGGTGAGATACGCGAACCGGTTATTACCATAATGACCGCGACGTAATTCGGATCGCACGGCCGTGCGCGCGGAAATGCACGGCGAAAGTCGCTGCCCGATTTTTGCCAGCTACGGGTTATGGGACGAGCTGCGTTCGTTTACTAATCGCACCGGCCGCCGCCAATAGCTCGGCGAATATTCTCGCCGGAAAATAATTTGCAGACATCGGTGCGCGATATTCGCGATATCGCCACAAGGATTACGCGACGCGATCGAGCTTGGGCTCCGACAAAGTGAAGACTCGCGATCAAATGTATCGTTCCAACATCGTCGGTTCAAACGTTTGACCGTACTCTCTTCAAGTGAACTTCAGAAAAATGTTTCTGATGGAATAAGCAAGGCTCAATAATTGTTGCTTGAAGTTCGTCTCACGTGAAATACTCAGATTTTTGTTCAGAACTAGAAATAAATTAAATTAAATTTTTCAGTTGGATTATATGACACATGTGACATTGCAATGTGATTCAACCAAAAAATTCTTGTCTAACTTTAAACTCCAATCTGTGTATTTCACTTGAGAGGTAACAATTATTAATATGGGCGTAAAAGTGTTCCTTTCACCGATAATCACATACTGATTTTCTATGAAAACACTCCCGCTTTGTTTCCATACTGAACCGCCAATTATAAACAGAGAATTTCAGTGAAAAATACACTAATTGTATACTTTAGAAAGTAAATAACTACGGTCGCCATTTGCAAACAGAGAAACAAAAGAAAGAGATGTAAATTAAACCGTGTACATACTTCTATCGTTCGATCGATGTTTTCCTTTTCCCATTTTATAAATTTGCTCTCATCAAGTTGCAGCGACGCAATTTTTCCGGTAATGCCGGTTTCAACGTATAAGGGAGGATTCACGCTGCCAATTTCTGGCGTGTTTTTTATGGAAATTTGATTCTGGAAGAGTCATCGGAATAGGAAGGCACGAATAGGAAATGTCATCAACGAAATAATTTATGACACACACGGGAAATCGCTTTATATGTATAATTCACAAGGAGATGAATTTCGGCCGAAGAGAATAATTAGCGCCGTATCGTGATTTATGCGATTGCATTGGCCTGGCAATAAGAGCGCACGGGTATCGCAGCAATTATCGTATACCCGGCCCCACGTAATCAAGCTGTAATCCAACGGCGCAATAAATCCGTTTGAATAAAAATATTCCCTTTGTATCGCCTGCGTATCGCGAACATTCCAGCGGCGCGGGCGAGTTCAATTTTTAATTCCTGGTTACGCAACATCTAGCGAATGTAATAAAGGCGATTATTCCATAGGTTTATTCCTGTGCGTTTTTGAAGAAGTAACAAGCTCATTGGACTTATACTACAATTTAATATCAGTGAAATCAAAGTAAGGTTGAAGTTATTGGAAAAACGCGAGAATAAAACACAATGCTATAAAAATTGAAATATGTTTGATATTATATCGTCATATATAGATTCGTCGGCCGAATCAGGTTTCTAATTTTAAATAATGTTTTATGCTGCGATTCGAGTAACAGATATGAAAAAAATTTAGACATTGAATAGAATTATCCATGTAATACAGAATATTTTTGAAAAAATAGCAAGGCAGCTCCCTGAGTCGAATCTTTCAAGTTCAAGAGAAAATCAACACATTTTTCAATATATTACTATCTAGTGATACTCTATATCTATACCCAATTCACTATAATATTTTATACCCAAAAAAATATAATCTCAGCCTCAGTAGAATCCTTCTATACAAAATGTTTGACGAAGTATATGTGTAGGTTTTTGTTTAGTTTTTAACTAACAAGTATACGACTGCACATATCGCTATTTTATGTCATCTATCATATCGTGCGTGATCATTAGGTAATTTCTATTTTTCTCTTTTTTCTTTAATTACCAATTTTAATTAACAACAAAATTTTATACGGTAGTTTGCAAAATAGTATAAATATTTTGTGTTCGATTTGAAAACCTAATCTATATTTACACGAGATATGGGACACTTGGTAGTGTGTCACACTGGACTTAAGAAGATTCTTCTGAAACCGAAAGGAAAATATTCAAAGCACAATATTCTTAAAGAGAGATTTCGTTTTTTATCTACAAGTCTTGTGTTTCTAATCAAAATTTCTTTTAGTAAAAGGACATTCAATTCAAATAAACATATTCCACTTGAGAATCAAAAGGAAGAAAGAATAATATCTAATATAGATTTCTGGTTAAGAGTCGTCACACATACATTAGAAGAGGAATACTCTTTCGGCAAACGTTTTCGCATAGAATATGAAGGATTAGAGGAAATAGCACTTCGCAACTAGTGTACTTTCCTTTGGGTGTTAGAATAACTTCCTTTCGATTTTAGAATCCTCTTGAAGCCATCTATATGGGGATTCCACTGAGAATAAGATCATATTTATTTTCAAGTACGTTATTTCTGCCAAAAGATATGTGCGTGATTTCGAAATGCAAACTGATATTACTGTACATATAACATCGAGCAGCAAGTGAGAAATTTACTCTTGACTGATGTGCGATCACGGATGCTTGACCGAGATCGATTGCCGATATTGGGTCTGAATTATCATTCGACTGTAATTTAATACCGAGTCAATATTGATTACCGGTATTCAGTGTCGGGTCGATATCGAAAATTCAGTATCCAGTAATGACCCGCACGACACATGGCCGATCGTAAAACCCGATGCAGAGAGATACATGCGAAAAAGTCATGACCAGGTGTCGTAGTAAATAGTTAGTGGCGCGTTGCCAATTATTAACGTATCGAAAGGAAAATTACCTTCAAGATGTGACGCGCGATGCTAAAGATATCACGTATAATATCCATTTTTATGCGGAATATATCGCGCCACATCATGTAACGTCTAATGTCAACTCTGAGCTGTTATCGTTCTAGTTGATATGTTGACTACCATACTGATTTTCGCCGATCAAGATATTCAACCCAAATTTAAGGATTCTTAAGGATCGTATTATTCGAAACTAGCTGTACGTGAAATATCCAAATCTGCATTTAAAATTAGATGAGTTTTCTTTTTGACTCTCAAGACAAATATATTTACTTGGAACAAAAACGTCCTTTTACTAGAAAAAATTTCGATTAACACAAGACTTGTAGATAAAAGACGAAATTTCTCTTTAAGGAGAGGTCGGAGCGAGCGACGAACTTGATAAGCATCGATAACGTAGAGCGATCATTCAAAAGTAGAAAACGTTATCATCATTTACCATAGAAAAAGTTATCATCATTTACCAACAATATCGAATTTATGTACACATAGATACTCATGGAATAAAGACGATCGTCAAATAGGTGCTAACATGATACCGCTATCATCCTTTCACAGATATTATGTAAGTGTGTGTGCTACGTTGTTATTTGAATTTTCTTACACATAGACGTTACGTAAATGTGAATGCCATGTTGCCGACATTCGCATTCTTTTCAAAACAGGCTCTTGCTACTTTTCTAATGAATTTTTCAAACCACTTGTGTACGGTGCATTAAAAAGAGATTTTAGAGAAGAATATTGTAGGCGCAAGCGTAGTTTGTGAATAATTTTTTGAAAAATACGTTAACTATTATTTGAGTTTTCAATATAATTAGCAACGGTAATTTGAGACATCATTTTCATTTCGCACTGATCAATGTTATACTTTATTTTCGCACGTAATTTTATCATATAAATTGCAGCAATCAGTAGGCTGTAATTTTTGAAAAATGAAATCAGTGTCACAATAGCAATAGTACCACATCGTTTTAATTCTTGAGACAGGAATGCCCTATTTTTATTTATGCATGTACTTTTATTATACAAAAGCATTTTTAATTTGGTCAAGTCAATACAAAGTAAAATTTGTTAGGGAATGTCGTTGACGTGATACCAAAAACCTTTACAAAACTATTGTCTAGTGCTGACTCGACAAAATTAAACCCTTTTGTATGGTGAAAGTACAGGCGAAAATAAAATGGAACATCCATCAATATGAGACGAAAACGATAAAGAACAGTTACTATCACGACACCGAATCTTTCTGCAATGTTTACTTCGCTCTATCTGCGTCGAATTAAAAACTCTTTCTGCAAAGTTTACTTTTTATCGTCGAATAAAAACCCTTTTGTATGGTGAAAGTACACGTGAAAATAAAGTGGAGCATTCCACAATATGACACGAAAACGATAAGGAACAGTTACTATCACGACATCGAATTTTTTGCAATGTTTACTTCATTTTACCTGTGTCGAATTAAAAATTCTTTTGCATGGTGAAAGTATGTGCGAAAATTAAGAGAAACATCTCTCAATATGAGGCGAAAACAATAAGAAATAGTTTAATAATTTAGCGGAAACACAAAACACTTCAGTTGAATCTCGGTTTACTAATTTAGCGGGTCTTCAAAACACATCGGTTCGAATCTCAGCTTAATGGTTTAGCGGAATCTCAAAACACTCGGGTCTGAATCTCGGTTTAATAATTTAGCGGAAAATCGAAACATTTCGGTTCGAGTCTCGGCTTAATAATTTAATTTGTTACCTTTAATTTGTCGTCTTGTCAACAACAAACGCGTATGCATAAGAAAATATCTCCGAAGAGATAGTATGTCATATATAATATCATACTTTATAACAAGTTATAAAGTATATTAATCAAATAGTATATATAA
>NW_022639487.1:1881203-1881274 GCF_010583005.1 Odontomachus brunneus | reverse complement strand
TGTACAAAGCATATAAATATGACATGTTAAAATATATCAGTTTAATGTATCATCAAGGAATAATCCGAGAT
>NW_022639487.1:1878566-1881193 GCF_010583005.1 Odontomachus brunneus | reverse complement strand
TATATATATATATATATATAAAAAAATATATATATATATATATATATATATATATATATATATATATATATATATATATATATATATATATAAAACGTATACAGAGTATAAAAAAGGCATATATAACATGTACAAAGCATATAAATATGACATGTTAAAATATATCAGTTTAATGTATCATCAAGGAATAATCCGAGATGGAAGCCTGCCGAGTCGAAATTTCAATTGGCCATTGTTATGCAAGAATGATCTAATTAAAAAAATTATAAAGATTAAGCTAGTTAAAGACTGAGCTAGTCAGTACTCTTAAAAAAAAAGAAAATGCTTGACTCCTTAAAATATTGTGAAAATCTTATAGCTAAATTCTTTGATTGGATTATTCTTACGTAACTCCGGCGAATTGCAAATTCCAATTCTTACTTTACTTCCCGTCGGACCTAATTTATGTCTACGTGCATGCAATCTACATAAAGTGACGCTTTGTGTCTACTATATGAGCGTCTAAATTGAGCGTTCACCATTGCGCGTTGTCCCACGGTGTCCAGGGTCCACCAGGCGCCATCCTGTCGCTGCATCTAACACTGCAACGGTCCTCGCATCCCACGTCGCCTGTAATTCACTCCCGACCACGGTAATCTAACGAGGGTTTCACGAAAAATCCCGTTTCTTTTGAGGGATATACTCCGAGTTGCGAATTGCGTATGAAATATCGCGAACTGCGTCTTGATGGAAATGTCGGCCTTTCGGATAAACGGCGAGTATTTGCGACGAATTCAGCAACGGTCCGATCGAGTTGTAGTGTATCGCTTTGATACACGCGCGACGCGAATCGCTTATGATGAAAACGGAATCCGCGAACGAAGGGAATACGCTACGCGAAGGCCGATCTCGCGAAATCTTTCGACGCGTGGACGAAGTAATCTGTGGAAAATTCTCACGTATGACATGGAATATCCCTAATGTAACGTTTCGATAGTGCAGCGCAATAGGCTACAATACAGCTCCGCAATACTTTTGCGAAGGCAGTTCCGCAATGTTTTTGCGGGTAACAACTCCGCAATACTTTTGTGGAGACAATTCCGCAATGCTTTTGCGGATAACAACTCCGCAATATTTCTGCGAAGTTCGCTTGCGACTTTTCCGCAAATACAATCCAGTGAAATTCGCAAAACTCTCAAATAAATAATCACGAACGCGAGCGGGAATGAGAAATCAAAAATTATGAAAATTGTGACGATAAAGATAAAGATTCTGTTCAAAATTCAAAATGTAGCTTCACTCGAAATGCAACGAAATCAAAAGTATTGAAATATATTCAAAATTCACGCGAAAAAAATGTTACCGCGTGAGACATCTGTCTTCGTTCGATAGAACTTGTCGCATGCCGCGTAAGTAAACAAACAACTGCTCGCATGTCTAACTTGTGTACATCGCGTTTTTCACAAGGAATCAACGGTCGCTAGCATTGTTTCTATTATGTCCCGTGTTAGGAAACTAACTCTAAGTGAAAAATTGAATCCTGAAAATTTTCCGATGATCGTGAAATTAATTTTGCGAGCAGTTTATATAATCACGTTAGATCGCTTCGCACAGGTGTCGCACGATATCGAATTTTACTTAATAAGCACAAACTCTACTTTATAAAATGCAATCGCGATTCAAGCTCACGCGAGAGAGAAAATTGAGAAAATTAACGACTGGCGGAAGATCTATGACGCGGGTGATGTGATTATGTATTTTCTGTGGCGCAATCCTTTTACACGTCGGCGCAATCTCTTTGCGCGTTAACGCACTACTCGAGACACCTGGAAGATCGCATTCAATAAAATTGAATAATTTTATAAAATTTTGAATGTTCAGAGCGTATACTCAATATTTTAAGTGTTGGGGTTTGATTAATTAAAATTTCCTCCGACAAAAATCGTCGACCAATTAATAATCTAATTTAATCAATTAATAAATATATCTACATTGGGAAAAAAACTTGAAAATTTATTTGCCAAATTTTTGTAATAAGTATTATCACTAATAATATTATTTGAAAAAGTGATCTTCCAATTGTTTCGAACAGATTCAGATTTTTATTGAACGGCACGTACACATACTAGAACTACAGCAAAGTAAACCGCATTAATTCGATAAGCATGCACTACATCGAAAGACTTTCTATCTTTCTATTATCAATATGTTTCTTGTTTTGACTCACCAAACCGCCGATCAGAGTAGCTACATTCTGATTTCGTTTCTGGAACAGAAAAATGCCATTTCGCCGATTAGATTCGTGGATTGATGTCGATTTGAGTGAAGAAATTTGAAGAATTAATAAAAAAATAAGCGCAATATTTTTGACGCTGAAAGAATTTTTCGGAATACATTCACACTTGGAATATTTCACTTTCCTTTTTCTCGACATTGCAAATAAATCTCTTAAGAATAAATGGTTAGTGGATTTTTGTTTATGTAGTTAGAAAGGCCCCTCGAATATATGAAACTTTCTCATAAACAACTTTTTGATAGGACAAATATGTTTAGAGTTATTAGCTTGTAACACTTTACATGGGCCACCCTATATATATATATATATATATATATATATATATATATATATATATATATAGGGTGGCCCA
>NW_022639487.1:1870932-1878556 GCF_010583005.1 Odontomachus brunneus | reverse complement strand
TATATATATATATATATATATATATATATATATATATATATATATATATAGAGTTCACACTCTGAATATTCGGATGATATTCGTATGTTGTGAAAAGTGCGATAAAAGTACGATGCCATCTCAAAAAATATCCGTGAACTAATTTTTCGCTCTATTTTATTATAGTTGTCAGAAAAACCTAATCACATGTAATCATAAACTTTTCTGTAAACTTTTCGTGTCTTTTTTGACATCAAAACTAAATTCTGAAAGTGTAGTAGTGATCTTAAAAATTTTCCTGATTGGAGCATCCACAGTTTCGGTTTAATACATACAGAATGTTTGTATTAAACAACTTGCACTAACTGACAGCTCAAAATTTAAATTTAAACATATTTTTTTCGTTTTCGTCATATATTGAGCAATGATCCAATTTATTTTTGCATGTACTTTTGTTGTACAAAAGCGTTTGTAAGTTTGTGCAAGCAACAAGACGTAAACTTTGCAAAAAAAAAGTCAATGTTATGTCGGTAAATTTCATGTCCGGCATCCCCTTAAGAATATTGTGCATCTGAGTTTTCTATTTAAATTATATAATACATGTGACATTACATTTGCAATCGCGATTCAGCTAAGAAACTCAGGTCTAACTCTAAATTAAAATCTGAATGTTTTACTTGAAGCAAGTTTCAAGTAACGACTATTAATACGGACCTAAGTGATAGCAAGTGTAACAAACGCTGACTTGATGCGGCGTGACAAGCACTTACATATACCGACATATAAGGAGATTATTTTCTAATAACGTACCTGCGTTACGTCCCGACGATCGTGCATCGCTATTTCGACACTCCCAATACTTGTTTCCGTATAAGACTCGCTTTAGACTGACAAACGACATAGCGATGTCGATCGATGTGTTCATGACAGTTGCTCGATGCAAAAAAAGATGGCCGTACGATTCATGTACGCGGAGAATACGCGCCAAGACGCGAAGAGTGTCGCTTTTCTACAGAGGCGCGCGCTGTCACTCCTCTGTCTCGCAAATTGACGCTACTTCTCGAGATTCGGCGTCGCGAATATTTCTAGCGTCGTCATTTCCTTTCTCGCTCTGATCAACGCATTTCTAATTCCCGATTAATAAATCAGACGGCTCTATTACTACTTGAATGAGACGAAGATAACAATGAGAGTGACAGATGCCGACTTGACATGTCGCGACAAACTCCGACTATATGAGGAGATTATTCTCTAATAACGTACCTGCGTTACAGTTCCGACAATCACACATCGCTATCTCGGCACTCCTGACACTTGTTTTCGTATGAGGCTCATTTTAGACTGACAAAAAATACGTGAAACGCGGAACGATTTCGATCGATGCGTTCACGGCAGTTGCTCGGCGCAGAAAGAACGAACATAAACGCGTGATGGATCACGCATGCTGATTGGCCGAATTTGCGCCGCGAACGCGTAGCGCTGCCGCAAGGACGTCTTCGGAACTTTCAACCTCGCGGATGCCTCACCACTCGATGGATCGATTCGCGATAGATCGAGTCGCGATCAAACATATTCGTTTCTAATTGCATGCTTCTCACTACTGTTGATTAAGAAATGCATGCTCGCTTTTTGGGTTAACAGTCATGAAAAATGTGTGACGTCGCGCGCTCGTATTTTCGTCGCGTTACGCCTTTTGTTCTTTTCTTCCTCTTTTTTAACGAAATTGCGATTCACAGGAGTGCGCGGGAGCTCACGCCGTGATCAGTTCGTCCATCCGTTTAGCCGCGCGAAGATCTAACAAACACAGAAGTTACGAATGCAGTGCGATGCACACGAGTCGTGCGGAAATTTCTCAGCGCGAGTCGTTCGATAGCCGGCTAACGCGCGTAATTCTCCGATGAGGTTCGTGTCCCACATTCGCGCGATATATTAATTACTATTCTTCGCCAGCGTGACGCTCCGCTCGATATCCGGAAGTTCTCCTCGCGGGATGACACGTATTCCGCAGTTGTTCGATCCATCATAGAGAGTACTTACGAGCGCGTATACATTGAGGTGACTTTTCTATATTTCGCGACGTTTTTTCACGATACAAGATTTGCTCACGTTGCCTGCACTTTTCACACTTTTACATTTAGTATGCACTAATTCGTTTGAGTCACTGGAGATTGTTCGTAGCCGCTGTTCGTGTTACGAGTATGTACACGTTTTGTATACACGAGCGTTACGATATAAATCGTAATATTATACACTTGTAACACGAACAGCCGCATTCATAACCTTTGTCATATCTTCACTGGACGGATAGATGGATTGATCACGGTGTCAACTCTCGTGCACGTCCGCGAGAATCGCAATTTTGTTAAAAAAGAGAAGAAGAACAAAAAGGCATAACGTGACGAAAATACGAGCACGCGACGTCACGCATTTTTCATGACTGTTGATTCAAAACACATTTCGCGCACGCATTTCCTGGATTAATCAACAGTGATTAGAAGCACAGTTAGAAACGCAGTTAGAAACGAATATGGCCGGTCGTTAATTGCTCGACTCGATCTATCGAGAATTGATCTATCGAGCGGTGAGCCATCCGCGGGGCTGACAGTTCAGATGGCGTTATTGCGTTATAAGCGCTACGTGTTCGCAGCGCGAATTTGGCCAATCAGCGTGCGTGATCTATTACGCGTCTATGTTCGTTCTTTCTGTGCCGAGCAACCGCCGTGAACGTATCGATCGACATCGCTCCGCGTTTTACGTATCTTTTATCAATTTAAAGTAAGCCTCACGAAAACAAATATCGGGAGTGCCGAAATAGCAATGTGCGATTGTCAGGACGTAACGCAGGTAACTTTATTAGAGAGTAATCTTCTCATATGTCGGTGCATATCTTCCTCATATAGCCGGTGTTTGTCGCGACGTGTCGAATCAGCGTCTGTCACTTGCGTTATTGTCTCATTCATATAGTAATAAAGTAGTCTGATTTATTAATCGGGAATTAGAAATGTGTTGGTAATCAGAACGAGAGAGGAAATGACGACGCTAGAGATATTCGTGACGCCGAATCTCAAGAAATAGCGTCAATTTGCGAGACAGAGGAGTGACAATGCGCGCCTCTGCAGGAGAGCGACACTTTACATTTCAACGCGTATTTTTCGCGTACATGAATCGCGCGGCCATCTTTTTTTGCAACCATTATGAACACATCGATCGACATCGCTGTGTCGTTTGTTAGTCTAAAGCGAGTCTTATATGGGAACAAGTGTCGGAAATGCCGAAATAGTGATGTGCGATCGTCGAGACATAACGCAGGTATATTATTAGAGAATAATTTCCTCATATATGTTGGTACATGTACCCGTTGTGACGTTATTTTCGATAATTCAAATCAATTGGTTGCACACTGAGTGTAAAAGTGCAAGCAACGCGAGCACAATTGTCACCTATTGTCGTGTGTAAAACTCTCGCCGAATGCCCATCACAATGCGCGCCGAGCGCACGTGGAGCTTGGCCAAGCGTGCTCTGCTGTCACCGCACGATATTGATATCCATTATTTAAATGGCGAATGATTATCGTGGGCGCGCGCTTTTATACGGACGCGTACAAAGGACCGGCGGTTTGTGCGATTTAATGCGCACAACCGGGCAGTTTGGCGCGCAATCGTTTAAAGTGGCAATGTAACGCGGCCGTGCCAAGCATCGATTACCGCCCGAATAACAGACACTATTCAGGAGGTGCGCCGCGCGAGTCTATACGTATTGTGGCCACGGTAATCGCTAATTATTCGTCTTGACGTGGTCATTGTGTATTTAACCACCTCCCGCCGGAATCTGCATCGTCACCTTCGAGAGTCGGCGGATTTCGATTCCAATACACGAAAAGGAAAAATCTCGCTGCCACAACTATTCAGAACACACAGAGAAAAATATTCTAAAATAAAAAAATATTTATTCGATGGTAATAACATATTTAGGAAAGATAAGGGTTAATCGCCGAAGCCGATTATTTCTGCTTTTTCCTTAACAAATTACAGAATTAAGCGAGCAAAATTTTTAAACGTCAAAGATGGTTTTGAAATTCCTGCTTGCTAGATTCTGAAATTTGTTAAAGAACTAAAGTAGAAATAATCAGTTTTGTCAGTTTACCTCGGTAGCCAACTAGTCTGTAAATCTCCTCTACTTAACTCTAAATTCTTTTATTTAAATAGAATAAACAAATGCTTACGTGAAAAATTTTAAGGAAATATATATTTTTTTATGTTATTTTTAAATGCTTACGTGAAAAATTTTAAGGAAATATATATTTTTTTATTTTAAAAATATTTTATATCATGTTATCAATATCCATCGAATAAATATTTTTTATTTCTTAGGTATCTTTCCTCTCACAGTAGTTTATTAAAAATATATTTGTCGCTGTAACGAAAAATATGCTGCTGTGATCATAATTTTTGCTACTGTTGTTATTACATAAGTCTCAAATATATGCCTACTGGCAACTATAAACTTTCAGGTATTTATACGTTACGATGAGATTTAACCATCACACGGATTTTTGCTGTTGTAACCAACTTTTTTCCCATGTGCAAAGCGAACAACTTATCACTGCGCAGCGTTTGCAGTCGAATGAGGAACGATTTCAGAGATTTTCATTGAACGATACGATGCGAAACGAAATTCACTTCATTCGCTTTATGATGAATTTATTAAAGTAAATCTATGTGCATTAATTAATAATATCTACTGAGCGTGTATTAAAAATTATCTTCCATCGTTTATTGAAAAAAAAGAAAGAGAAAAATGGTAATGCAAGTTACATGATATTAACGCAAGTTACAGAGATGTGAAATGCACAAAGCTTTACGTTACGATGCTGATCGCATTAATTATTCGAAATTTCATTGTTTTTTACGCTTCCACAAATATTACCGTTGCACAACAAGAGCAGATGGAATTTCATCATTCATAAGGACCCCGAACCATATGAAGCGCGTTATCCGAATACGCGCGTGCTTTATTGGGAATATTCGCTAAAAATCTGTCGTCATACGTTTCTTTCGCATTCGTTTTTCTCCTCTCCCGTTCTCCCCCCGTTCCAGGTTTGCTCCCACGGCTAATTTAAGGCCGTTACCAGGTTCGTAACAAGGCCCCGGCCGTTACAGAATGTAAACTAAAGCGGTGGTGGGCTAAGTGACAAGTTGTCCGAAGCGCGGCTGTTCGCCGTATCGAATTACTGTTGCCAAACAGAGGACAGAGGGATTCGCATCTCGTAGGAATGTACGTAAATTCTCCGCGACGTCCGTTCCTCGCCAGCAGGTGCCGAGTCTGCGCGGCCACTAATGAAATTGAAATTTCACAAACCTCGAGCTATCGAGAGCACGCGCGATGATATTTCAGTCGGAACATCCGAAAAAGTATAACTTCATCCTTAGCGAAATCCTATTATATATGGTCTTAACAGAATACTTTTCTAAAACTAAAAGGAAAAACTTTCCAAAAGTTTGAGGAATTTTGTATTTTGTTTACTGTACAAGTTTACAGAACAAGTTTAAGACTCACGTATTATTTTGATTAAAAAAAAACGAATATCTAGTAGTTGTTTAATACAACACACTTTATTAGAAAAGGTGAACTGTTTCAGTAAAAGTTTTTGTTTAGAATATGGGATTGTAGAAAATTGTAGAAAATTACAGCAATTTGCAATTTTTTTGGGGGTGTTATTTTCCTCTTGCTTTTAGAAGAATCCTCTTGAAGTCACGCATATAAGAGAATTCCACTAAGGGCGAGATTATATTTTTCTGAGCAAAGTACTTAGCTCCTTTCTTTTTTCAAAATAACACTGGATAACAAGGAAAGGAGGATGCGTTCGGTTACCGCTCGTTTTCGCAATACCGAAGGGACATCGATTCTAGCCTCAAGCTCAAACGAAAGTTCATCATTCGCCCTCTCTCCCTACCCCAGCCCTCATCGTGCTTACAGCACATCGCGTCGGTCGTGCCATCCTTGACGCATCTCTGCATCTGCAGCATCCGCTGCGGCATCTCCGCAGCCACGTGTCGTAGCCCCGAGCGCCGCCGGAGTTCCTTTCCTTATCTTCCTTCCTGCAGGGGTTAGCCGCGGCGGAGTACGCTTAGCCAGCTCGAAACGATGGCGCAGTCGAGCGTGACGACCCCCGTTGCCACGCGAAAACTGGCCGGACGACCGACGGTCCTCGTATCCGGTCGCGCGCGCGTATAACTTGCCAAAGAGAAGGGCAGAGGTAAAGGGAACAGCGAAATTCTCCGTGATCGCGATACCCTCTCCTCGACCCGCCTGGTGTCTCGATATCAGCGAGGTACTCTCGCTGCAGTTTGCCTGCGCGTCGTGTCGTCGCCTCGGTATCTCTCTCCCTCTCTCTCTTTCTCTCGAGTTTGCGATAAACTGTCGCAACATACAGTCGGCCCTTCGCGTTGTTCCTTTATAGATGTACAGTTATGGACGCGAAGTTATGGGAAAGCAAACTTTTCGCTGCGAAGGTCTCCCTCCGCATAGGAAACATCACGGCACGCGCGTGCGGATATATTGTTCCTAAAGAGTATTAGGGCGACGGGACGGGGACGACGCGTTGGTATATTTGCGTAGGGATTCCCGCACGCGATCGTTTTGTTAGACGTGTGGAGAATTCGCGGGTGTGAGCCGGCTGTGTTTTGCGGTAAGCAGGTTATAGCCTGTGCTCACTGGAGAGAATAGCGTTATCAGACGTCAGGTTGTCCCGCAACGACGAAATAAAATTCCCTCGGGTTGTATTTTCACTCGTGGTAGACTTTCAAGGCTAAACTGAACGCGAAGGAGAGATCTCGAGGTGACCGCAAACGCGACTCGCGAAGTAGACCATGCGTGAAAAGGGATTTTGAATATTGCAGCGCGATAACACGAGAACGGGAGCATGAGGGCGGAAACACAAATACGAGAGTGATTTCAACGTAAATAGAGAATTATTTGGAAATGAAAGGGGGAAATTTGATTTGCTGTGCAATGTGAAGTTAAAAGAGAAAACGGAAATATCAATTAGAGCTCGTTTGTAGGTCTGACTTCGTCAAAAATATATGCAGTGACTTTGCAAACGAATATTAAATGCAGCAACAAATATGGCTATATACGTTTCTGTATATTTTGGATCTCTTTTTGCACTACGACGAAAATGTAATATTGCCTAGTTGAATAGATTCGAAGTCTATTTATAACTATTTGGGAACCTCAACGCGCACTTCATTGTAACGGAAATATGATCCAGAGAGAGTGAATATAAAAATAAAATTCTTAGAGCCAATTAAACATAATTCCGTACAAGAAAGTGCCGGTGAAGGATTGAGAAAGATTGCCGCGCAAGATAAATGTGTTTCTCTTAGACGTATAGTACCAAAGCACCAGGTGCAACATCTACAGATGTAGCCGAACTTTCGCGTGGGGTGTGATTTATTTGATTTTACGACGTTCCAAGTCCCATACCTAATTATTGGTTAAAAACTTGGACCTTTAATCATTAAAATATTTGACACGTACGGTGGTACATAAAAGAGAAAAAGAGAACGAGAGAGTAGAGTAAAGAGGGGAAGAACAATCTCTCTCTCTCTCTCTCTCTCTCTCTCTCTCTCTCTCTCTCTCTCTC
>NW_022639487.1:1850935-1870838 GCF_010583005.1 Odontomachus brunneus | reverse complement strand
TCTCTCTCTCTCTCTCTCTCTCTCTCTCTCTCTCTCTCTCTCTCTCTCTCTCTCTCTTTTGTGAATTCTCGTACTCATAATCTATTGATTATTCAAAGGTGCATACGTACCGGTCTCGTATCGACAGTTTAATAAATTACGGTAACATTAACACAATTGTCTGCTGGATGGAATCCAGTATTAATTAAATCAAGTTCGACGAGCAAACTTGAGACTTAAAGTCCCTTTTATCGGTATTTTTCGCTACGATTGGAAAATGGTTCAAGTTTCGAAAGTGCCGCGAGATAAGTTGCTCCGTTACAACTAAACTGATGAAAACACAGACGAACAAATTGGATACTTGGAAACATATTTTCGATAGAATATAACGTGTTTTTTACGCGATACACGAAAAACAAGATCATTTAATCCGATTAAGATTTCGTGTGTGTGTGTGTGTGGGGATATTATAGACTCTATCGATAAAAAGCAGATTAAAATACAGATTTCGAATTTTCGCTTAAGTTAAAACAAATCAACGTGCACGCGGTGCTAAATGTTCTGTGTTTACGCCGCGGTTCCGTTTGGAATGCAGCAGTTTCATTTCGATTTAAGGCTCCTGAGCTTTCTATCTTTTTTTAATGACGTCAGAAGCGAGAAAATGGATGTTAAAAATTCTTGTAAAATAAAAATTCTGCTTAAAATAAAAATATATCCATAAAGTAACACTTTAAATTAATTTAAAAAAATTGTAAAATATTCCTCTTTTGTGCTCTAACAATCAATAATATATTGCAAATTAACCTTAATAGAAATAGGCGAAGAAATAGGTTAAAAAGATGAATTGTATGTCACGCTTATTTACGACAAATTATTGATTGTTAGAGTAAAAGGGAAGTGCACGGAATATTTTACAAATTTGTTTGCAAGTGTTACTTTATGGATATATTTTTATTTTAACGTATTTTGCAAGAAATTTTAGCATGCCTTTTTTGCTTCTGACGTCATTAAAAAGAGATAGACAATGCGAGAGGCCAGAAGCCTTAATGATCATATCTTTAAATTATCTACTGTTTGCGCCAGGAGTATTTTCTGACGAAAACTTAATAAATTTTTATCATTAATTTTTAGATATGTTTAAATAAAAAATATGATGGAATTATTATCACGTGCTATTTTTAGGATGTAACCTCTGACATAGAAATCCCTCACGAATATTATTCTGTAGCAATACGCTTTTCTGCAAATATCCCGAAGAGAAATCGTTAAAACCGCTTTAAATAAATGAAGACTCCATTGGTAAATTCTTTCGGTTCGAAGGTTAACGGTGTTATTCGATATCCTGAACAGTCTTATTTTCGTCGCAACTTTTCCCGGCGTCGTTCTTAGCCCGCTTGGACGGGGAGATCGATAGCACTTGATTCGGGACAAGTGATAATTTTAAATTTCCAGTCCACGTTGCGGCAGCTTCTCTCACGTGGAGTTCTTTGCGCACTGCAGCGAACTGGAATGTGGTTTTGCGCGTTTAAATTAAGGAAGCTACTTTGGAAAGCTAATTGTTCAATGATTTTATAAAGATTTGTTGTCAGAAGCGGTTGTTTTTGTTACTCTCTTAAAATGAATCAGTCAAACATCACTGAAAACAGTGAATATACATTGATTGCAGTTATAAATATAGCGCTGAAAGTGCACAGTGCTATACTCATAACTGATATCAATGACTATTCACTGATTCACTTTAAGAAAGGAGAGAAGTATTTTTAGATTTATCAAGATTGCATTGAATAGAAGCAGAGAGTAAGAGGAAGAGGAGGAAGGAGAAACGTGTTCTCTCTTAACGCGCCGTAGGTTTATTCTGTAACTTTGACGACACGACATTGTTCGTACTGCTGGCCGAAACTTGCGAGTTCCCGATGACCAGGATGATGAAGTCAACAACCGTTTGCCGGAGTCGGGGTGCTGTTCCTTCCGCGGCACGTGGAATGCATATAGAGTTGCGGTTATCGAATAACTCGGCTCGCGACCTTCTTCCTCGCTGTGAAAAATCCGTCGGTTAGGCGTGCCTGCTGTCCCACATATTGGTTGCTCTCGCTCCACTGATTCTCACCCCCGTGCGCGCGTACGGCGTGCAAGCCGCCCCCGCTTCGCGGCGCGACGCTGCGCGGGGGTTACATCGATCTACGCGGTGCGACGACGCGCCCCGACTCTTTGCTGACTGGATCGGAACGAGCCTAACAGCATCTCAAACAATGTATCCCGGGTGTCAGAGGCTTGGCGCTCGTGGCAACGGTGTACCCGCTGTGTCTAGTATACATGTATATATGTGTATATATACATATATATATATATATATATGTGTGTGTGTGTGTGTGTATGTGTATATATAGGCGTATCGATTGTCACACACTCTCTCTCTCTCTCTCTCTCTCTCTCTCTCTCTCTCTCTCTCTCTCTCTCTTTCTCTCTCGCGACCCCGGACTTAACCTCGGCGTTGTCACGTCACGCGGGTTTGACGGCAGAGATGCTGTATTCTCGTTAACGTCGTAAAACAAACGTTCCCTCCTCCCCCGAGGCTGGGTCGCCGAATAAGGGTGATGGCGCGACGGCGGGAATGGAGAGGGAAGGGATAGGTGGTACCGGCACCGTTAATCTCGTCTGAGGTACGCGTTCAGGTGAATACTTTAATCCGTGATGCATCAACGCCGAGGAGTTTTTGATGGTTTCGTCCTAATTTGTCGGACGTGGCCGCAACTTCCCGGCCGCTTTGTTATGTTCGGCCTTTGTGTAATCTCCCCGGCGCTTGTACATCCTTTTTTTTATATTTGCTAGATACTATAAACGCGCGCCACTAGGACTAGTAATTGATTCTCGTTGAGAATCAATGTGATTTTCGTCGAAACAGGTATGATGTGGCGGCGCTTTGCAAACGTTCAATTGCACTTTTGCGATTTCGCACTGATATGAAATGACATCCGATCTCAGCAAAAAGACTGCGTTGAGTTCATTTGGTATTTTTTTTAGATATGATATTAGAGATTCTTGATGTTTGTCCTTCGGCATGTTGATGTTTTTATTATATCTCGGGATACGTAACGTTTCTCTACCGCGGTTGCTCACTGAACCGAGCGTTCCATTCAGTGGCGCTTCAATGAACGGACACATAACGCTGCGCTAATTGGCGAGGTAAAACAACCGAGTCGTTTCCGTAAGAGTGAGTACGCGCACGCGAAATAACGTGGCTGCGATATTTTTACGGAGTCAATTTGGGAGCAAAAACTTCCGAGTTCTCGTTTGTTGGCCATTATTTGCGTATTTATACCACTTATTCTCGTATTCAATTTATACATTAATAAGGTGCGTCAGTAAATACGTACGTCTCTCATCAATTATGCAATGCATCATACGACGTATACATTGAATCCAACGAAGAGCATTTCTACAGTTAATTCTTTTTGAAGGATCGCAGACGTCGCGGTCAAAAAGAGAGAGAAGTCACGTCTTTGTCACCGATCTCGTAGACTTAGCTCTTCCCCATCCTTTTGCCCTCCACCCTTCCGTTGCCCGGAAAGCAGGGGGAACGTTAATGGCGTAAATACGGCGACGTAATGGATATACCGCGATTCTCAGCGCTATCAGAAACGAGCAAACGAGAGGGAAAGCGCATTGCTCGTAGCGGCTAAACCGACGCGGATGGTCGTCGAAGGAGAGCGGGGAGAGGAGGGTAGGAGACGATGGTAGTTTTCCCCCTCGAAAAACGCTAAATGCGCTAATTGGCGGTGTCTACGTGCACGCGGGAACGTACATTTTCCACGACCATTCATAACCTTTTAACGCGATTAAGCGGCTCCGCTTGCAGCGTACTAAAGAGCACGAATGAACCCGGGCTGTGCGCGTCGCCCGGCTCACAACCGGCCGCGTATTTTTGTTAGGAGGGATTAGGGCTTGGAGGATTGGTCGTGCGAATTAAAGGGGTTGCCTCGTTATCTAAAAGGAGTCGGATTAATAACACGATACCCCTCTCTCTATACAGCCCGAGGGCTTCGTCCCCTTTTGCTTGTGGCACGACGGCGGTGGTTGATACCGGGATTACGTTGTGGTTAAATAATGATGCGTATCTTGTTGTATGTCTCTCTCTCTCTCTCTCTCTCTCTCTCTCGAGGACACGACGAAATGACGAAAGCGTTTATACAGACCTGAACTATGAACCTGGATCCGCCGAGTTACGCTGGAAAAGCATCGTTGATGTTCGACCGCCCTTACCCCTTTCCACCTCCACTCCGTAAAATTATCCCGGTTTAATTCGCGACCGAATGAGCACTCTCTATGCGTGCAGGCCGGCCGCGTAATACCTCTATGCTAATATTAATTAGTTTCCACTTTTCGAAAGCAGACGTCGAATTATACATATATATACATATATATATATATATATATATATATATATATATATATATATATATATATAATCTCCCCTGGCATTACACGAGCGCCTTGGGGGAGAGCGATTATTAGTTAATACGATTTACTTCGTATTAGCGGCGTAATTATCGGCGCATCAGTGACACTAGAGCCACTGATTTCTTTGTACGTTCGACGATTATGCGATTGTTCTGGCGTCATTATCAATCGATTGTACGAACTCGCTGTATCTTCATATTGTACGACGACAAAACGTACACGTCTTGGATCGCAACGCGAAAGCGGTCGCGGGCCAGCTTAAACGTTTGCTAAGTATGTTTTATCGTTCCGATCGCCGGGTAGATCCCTCCCGGGCAGATAGAAATGTAAATCCTTATCAGTTTACCGCGGGAGTCAATTAATGGGAATAAATGGAATAGTCAGAAATCAAATTAATCAAGGACTGTTTAATTGGCTTCCCCGATGTAATCAATTCGGCGCGACGCGACTGTGTAACCAGTCTGGTATCGCCGTTACCCATCGGCGCTCATTAACAACCGGAATCATCCGAATTTTCGATTAAAGCTACGCGCCGGACTCGATTTACGAAAATAATAAATGACAAGTCTTATCTGGGGTCATCGGCGGACAACGGAGCCATTACCAGGAAAAAAGGAGGTGACCTCGATCCTCTAAAATACATCGGGGCGCGTCGAGTTATTTTTCATTAATGAGACCACCCCCGGGCCATTAGCGCGCGCGAGCTCATTGAACAAATTTCCTGGTTAATCTACTAAAGGGCCGGCGTGCGTACACTTAGCGGTCGGTTTAAGCGATAATTGGGAACGCCGCTGCTGTACAGTCCGCTGTGCGACTACACACTTGCATCGACTTTAATTTCAAGTGGCAATCAAGCTGGATTTCTCTAATACACTGCACGGCGATTATTAATATCTCAGATCCGAGAGAGCTACAATAAACATCTTGTGTTTCAACAACAAACAACGCTACAAATTATATCGTGACTTGCGATCGTTGTCGCCTTTCTCTGTTCTCCGATATTTTAACTAATTTTCCTTCGATTGCTTCTGTCATCTGCCTCTCTCTCTTTCTCTTGATGATAAGACTCGCCCTTTGTACGAATTGAACGCAATTTTCGGATGTGCACGGACACAGTAGCGGTTTTAGAATCATGGAATCTTCTCCTAAAGGTGCTATTTGTCTTCTCGGCTCGACACGCTGTTTCCGCGACGTTTTCCCGGGCGGTAATGCGGCCGACTCGACGACATGGTCGTCACGCACAAAGATACGGTTCGTTTTGCGCTCGCTGAGAAAAGAGGAAGATACGTGGCAACGTTAAAGCGAGAATTTCGCGACAAACGCAAGAATTACGCGGCTTTACCTAGGTCGCCTCCATTTGGTCCGGCGACTCAAAGGAACAGAGAGACGCGCCACCGCGACAAGAAGAAGACCTTCCTTAACACGCTGCAACAGAAGACTCTTCGCAGAATCCGCGTATTAGCGTCCAACGCATTTTTCAAGCGATAAATAAATAATTAAGTTGTACAGCGGAACGTTGAATCCTTTAGAGAGCATACTGGTGCCGCCACCAGCGCGACGCGCGCGATAGGGAAGCGGAAATGCGCAGAAACTGGCTCGTTATAACCCTCAAATGAACTCGCAAGGACGCCGGGGAGAACAAGAACACCCGAGTGGAAATTCTGATTCTACTTTCGACCTCAATATTCAACCTCAATATTCCGCTTAACGCCTACCTTAATACTCTGAAGTCTATATCAACCTCTGTTGATTCTATTTAACCTACTAGTTTTGCCGAGAGGTTAGAACCTACAAGCGCACGCTTTTCTGCCACTTAGAAGCGCCAAGTAGAATCCAAGTTTTCACGTGTATTACACGTACGCTGATCCTTCAGAACGTATAGATGTTCAGGTGTTCCACAAAGTAAGGCTCAAATTTCGACTCGAGTAACGAGATGTCTTCTGCGCACGGCTAACCGTTTGATCCGAACGTATCGTTACGTTCTTATTTTGAACACTCTGATGCCTAGTCGGAGTTGAGAGGGATGCACACAGAGATAGAGAAGAGAGGAAGGGAGAAAAGCGTTGTGAAAGCGCGAAAGGAAAGAGACGTGCGAAGAACTGCGAGCGCCGTCTGCTCTGCGCGCGGAAAGAAAAACCCGTTTGTACTGTGGAACATTTTCCTTTGGACCTCGCCTTTCGCATTGTTGCACCCTTTCGGCTCTCTCTTTGGTTCCGTCAAACTCCACCAGCCCGAGAGCCTTCGCAGACACGGCAAGATAATTTCAGTCAAACGACGCGACATCGACGATAACAATGGCGGGCAGCCGGAAATATCTAGCAATCAGTGATTTCTCGCTGTAACGCTATTATCGCTCGCACGTCGTGTAAATGAGTTTTCAACTCGACGTTAACATATGACACCTGATACCTCGTGAGGAATATCAGGAACGATTTGGCTGTGTTAAAGTATCGAAATAAAAGTGTAAATTTATACTCACGTGAAATGTCCAAAAGTAGAACTTTAATGAATTGAGCAGATTACGTGCCAATAACGGACGAACAAATGCAAGAAAAAATCGACCTGAAAGCGGATATCGCGAAAAAGTGGAACGAATAAACGATCTCGATCCTGAACGCGAGACGTATAAAATATTTGTGAGCTACGATTTATTCGAGACTATATCTGCAAATACTAACAATACACAAAATACAGATTCTTAACACGCGTTTCGCGAAGCGAAATTTATATCAACTTCTATCGAGAAGCAAGAAATTGTTGATCTAACTAGAATTATAATTATTATCTAATTATTCTCTATTATTATTATCTAACCATTCTCTATTATTCTCTATATAATTATTATCTAACTATTCTCTTTTATAATTATTTAATCATATTTTTGGTTATTTTAATACGAAAATCCTGGTAGTAACATGCATATAAGATCATTTTCACTAAAAGTAAGAATTTAATAAAAACTTAATAACAAAACTTAAATACAAAATAACAAAATTCTCTTAATCATAATTTCTAGTAATTATTTCTCTGTGAAATTACAGTTACGAATATTTTTTTGTCGGTTACGAATACTCTTTCGTGTCGCATCGACGTGCCGTTATCGTCTATTGAATTCCGCTGATATATTTATCCCTGGTGTTTCCCTACATTTTTATTCTTACTTCCCATGGCGTGTCGACTTTAGAAGAGCCGAGCAACGAAGCAAGCGAATGTTCAGTCGAGGGAATCGAGCTCGCGTTTTATCACCCGATCACGCATGGCGCGCGCGGGTGCACGTGTAGGATTTGTCCCTTGAAATCTCGAATTTTTGTGATGCACGTGCGCGTAGGAAGATCGATATATCGCTGTTCTCGGCGTCGCGTGTTCCGTGTGATATTACGGCGTGTATCTCGCTTGGCAGCCTTTAATTAGAAACGACAAACATAACATGCACAAGATAGATCAACAACTAACCGATATCCCTGGTAACTACTACGTAGCTTTCGGCGTGATTACATAAGCTTTGAGCGTATTCACGTTTAGTAGTGTAAATCGTGCGGTTTATTGGCCACTTAAGCGGTATTTGCACTTTGTCGAGGAAATATTACATATATACACACAGGTATACATATATGTACACACTCTGGTTAAATATTTAATTAAAAATGACACACCTGTTCAAAGAGGGAAATCATGACTCTGATTTTGCACAAGCGATACAAGGCGCACAGGCGAGACTAACTATCTCTCGAATACGTTGACCCCATTCGCGAAAATTCATCATGCGAACAATGCATCTTCCAAAAATTCAAAGTAAAGGACAGTTGCGGGTAAGATAGACGAGATGTGCGTTTATCTCGAAAACTAAAAAGAAGGAGAAAACACGAAGCATTCAAGTACGAAAAGGATCCTAATTAAAAGATAATACAAGCAAACGCGACGCGCGAGTCCGCTTCCGCCAGATATCTTTTCGTCGCTAAATTCATTTCATGACCACCCAGTTCGACGAGCAAATATGTTTCACAGTGATATTACGAGCGCACAAAACCCACCCCTCTCGCGAGCTCCTGAAACCACCGTCTTCGTCTGCAGGGCGTGCTCGATGTCAGCTAAACCGCTTACCAGGCATCGAAACGTCGAACCGCATCGCGAGCGCTCGCCAGTACCAGCATTGAGTGTGTGTATACATATATATATATATATATATATATATATATACACATATATATGTATGTGTATGTATATATATATAAAGGAGATGAATGTGATGACGACAATTCGTTTTAGGAACATTGCTTATAGCGTCTTTCTTTCTCCCGCTCGTGCGCAACCCCTTTTCCATCGCCCACACACAGCCACCCTCTTCCTTTTATACGAGATACTATCGTTCTGGGATGAAAGTGTACGCGGAAATGGACGATTTTCCTGCTGCAATAGAACGGCGCGAGGAATTGCCTTGGGTATAACCCTTTTTATTCCGAGAACAGCGATTATTGCGCGAACGTGAAGTCCGATCGCGCTCGTGAGCAACGCCGGCGGAGCTCTTCGACGTATGGCTCGTAATTCTATCATCCTCGCGCGCCGTAATTACTACAATTCGCGCCGCGACGCGAATTATAAATGTACGCGTAATTGGACGTGTAAGAGAAGCAGAAGCGAGTAAGTACCGACCGTGGCGTATCGCGGCCGCGGGTTTGCTTATTTTCAGCGGATTGCTTCATATTTTTTACGAGCGGTATTAACGTCGCGCTTTTAGCGCTAATTATAATCGCTTTATGTCTCGCGGTCTTTAAATTGGCCTCAGACTATTAGCGCTGGAAGCAAGAGCCGAGTAGTCGGGGCAATTATGATATCGCATTGATATCGAACTGCTTCTCTACAAACGGAGAATTTGAGAAGATTATTCCGCCTCCCTTTGTAACACAGTCACCGTTGCGCTAAAACAACCGGCAGGACTGCAAAAATTCTTTGATAATAAAAGCATTGAATGCTCTTCTGTCATTGTTTCACTCGCGCCGGCTCGGAACCAGAGAACACACGCGGTTTCGTATTTCCTCGCGGCGAACTCTTGAATTCCTACGTATCCGCGATAAGTATTGGAAAAGTGATAACGCGAAAATCTCTCGCGGGGAATTTCATATCGGCGCCCAAACGCTTTTTTTTCCTTCTTACACACATACAAACACACACATACTGACCTTTTATTTTATTTTATACACCGGCATGAAGACGCGCAGACGTACTTCCGCTCTGACGTTTTACGCGCTGGCTTGATTGGCAGAATAAATCCTTAGTGCGTAATAAACGACATTTACGAGGCTAATAAACTGTCTAATAAAGGAGTAATCCGGTTATACTGTAACGTTCCATTATCCACGCGGCCGTTTCAAAACAGCATCCCCTTGTTCCGAGGGAGCGGAAGAAGTCCGGGATTTTCACAATTTTCTGAGCTTGCTATTTTCAGCGATACAAAGCAGCTCGTCTATTACGCGGGAGTAATACAATTAAGCTCTCGACTTGTTTTCCGAAACGAAGGGGGAGGCGGCGTTTCCTGTGGCGCTGACTCATCGCCCTGGGATCGGAGCGTGTTTCGCAGTATGAGCGAAAAAATTCGCGAAGAGAAGCAATTTGCGCATTAGTGCGCACAGAATTGAAGCTTGACCGAGATGCACGGTCGAACGAGTTCGTTGAAACTGCGCGCGGAATTTCGGGAAGTGGAAAGGAAAGAGAGAGAAAGAGAAGGAAAGAGAGTTAGAATAGAAGGGAGAAAGAAAGGAAAAGAGCAGAGGAAGAGATGAAACACACATACATACACACACGTAATGGCCGATCCAACGAATCCAACGTAAATTAAGCATTCCTTCGTTTCTCGCATTTGTAAGAAAAATGTTCTATTTTCATATACACGGGCGTGCATACGCGGCCGATCGAATTAGTATAATGAAATTAGAATTGCGGCGTTGTTTCTATGCGCGAGCGAAAACGTAAGTGGCAATTCGGTGAGTGCTGACTCATCGATTTCGTGAAACAAGCGCGAAGCGTACTCGCGTATCGACAACGTGAAGAAACCCCCACGGTAATTCTGACCTATGCGCGTGTTCAATCTTGCAAGTGCTGCAAGTGCGCGAATGCGCTCCGAAATCTGCTTACCGTACTACAGCACTCAGCCATGTATTATCCAAGCTACGTTGCGCGACTCACGCTACGTACAGAAAGAGAAAGAGAGAAACAGAGAAAGTGTATGTGTGTGGATATGCGAGCGAGCGAACACGAGATATAATCGTTGATTGTTAATCCTTATTGTACCGAACAATTTAACGATTGAGAACTATCAGGAGCGTCCGACGAAGACCTCCCTCGAGTGAACGAGCGAAACATATTGGCGATAAGCGAAAAGATCAGACGACAAAATCGGTGGCGCACGCCAGCCGAGGATGCTCGCGAAACGGATGCCGTAACAGATCCAGCCTCATCCCTAGAATGACCTTCGGTGCAGTCATCTGACCGTGGCGAAACACACCCGGGCGACCGATACACGCGCGAGTTGTCGGGTCGAAGCACAGGGTAGCCTAGCAAGACGATTCACAGATAGGTATTCCGCGCTGTCGGAGAGCCGAATGCTCCATACCGGACGGTCTAGGTGGTTGTTCATTCCGCCCGGCAATTCCTGGACACTTCGACCCTCGCGAGAGCGACAGCCGGGTTCGCAGCTCGTTTCGCCGGTACGTGGCCTCGAGATCCACCGCTACGTGACCGAGATACTGGCTGGTATGTATACGTGCGTCCACTTATTCTCTCATTATTTTCGTCTCTTCGCGTCCACCGCCGAACCGGCCGATTGTACGCCGATTAGCGTGCTTCCTCTTCGCGTCAACACTCGTTTTTACCGACGGGAAGGGCTAGTGAGGAATCAGATGGAGTGAAGCTAATGAGGATGAATGACAGAAGAAATAGCGGCGATCAACCGCGAGGTTGCACTTTCACAGCTGGGAAATGGCGGACGCGCGCTACGTTTCTTACAGTTTTAACATTTTAGCAAAAGTCTCCGCGTATCGATCGATCTCTCGCGATTCGCGTCTGTCCGTCTCACGTTGAAGCGCGCGAGCGGAAGCGTGGGATCTGCAGTCCCGTTTTTTGGACTCGAGATGAAGTTTCTCCTCTGTTACTCGGATTGTTACTTCGCGCACTTAATATTCTTGCACCTTGCGCAGTATATTATATAAAAAGGAGAAATGATAGGATTATTTTCAAAAAAAAAAAAAAAAGAAACTCGTTTACCCAACGACTGTTGCGAAATCGAGGCCAACTCTCCACTAGGATTAATTTCGCAAGTTTGTATTGTAATTACTTCCCTACTATAACATTTATCGCCGCAGCTGTTGAAACTGCGTCATATGGCCATGGTTATGAATGGGGTCGTAAATCCAGCGCTGTATTATTCCGCGCGATAATTCCTAATAAAATTTTATCATATTACCTATTGCAATTGCCACCTTATTACAGCCATGACTGGCGTAATTATTGCAGATAAGTAGTACACGGCTTCATGCGGCGCGTGTTAGCGCGAAACTATAAAAATTAACGAGTCAATACAATCCCGACGCGCTAATTCACTCGCCGCGATATATATATATATATATATATATATATATATATATATATATATATAACGCGCAACACGCGGCGTTCCGCTTTTATGGGCAAATCGAAATACACGAACTCGATTCAACGATGCGGAAGTGACAAATACATATCGTCGATAATTGACGATTTTTAATGGATATTAAAGCGATCACAACGCAACCTGGCGCACATGTATATGTATGCACGTATACGTGGGATGATAAAACATCCAATCACATTGACGTCTCCTTAGTCACTGACATTCTGGAGAAAAATCTGGTGGTTCGTACGACCAGTATTGCAGTTAAATTTCTTGCCTGCATTCAACAAAAGAGAATTTCGCGACTAAATCTGTGAACAACCGCCACTGGTCGCAAGAAATACCGGACTTTTCTAGAGTGCCAATCACTAAGGGGGAATAAGTAGGTGTCGAGATAATTTGGCGGTTTTATACTATAATACATGGAAAAACAAGTTAGCTGTGGCAGCAAAAATCTGTGTGTAGTAACGAAATCTCATTGTAACCAATATGGATACCTAAAAGTATAACTAGTAGGCATATATTTAATCTATAAAATCGATATGGAAGTAAAGTTTTAATTACACACGGGAAAAAAATTTGCTCGGATTATCTAAATTTCTGGCGAAATACGGCGAACTAGAAATTCCGGTTGAAGTTACCAGAATACTGTTCGAGTTAACGAGAAATCTTGTTAACTCGGGACAGAAAAATTCTGGCAATTAATCCAACCAAACGTTTTCCGCGTAGAGCATCAAATTTTTAGTTACAGTCAGCAGATATATCTTTAGTAAGCCATAATTAGCTTAATTAGTCATAATTAACCATAATTAGTAGAAAAGTCTTTTCCTTGCCTTGAACATACGCACAGCTACACACGTGCACATGCGTGAGTCTTAGCAAATAACACTCGCATTATAAAGGCGATCGTACATCACTACCGATACGGCTCGCGATTCGCTGAAATCGACGAAGTATATGCGGGCCGGTATGTGTTCGCGTGCGTGCATGACTATGCTAATCTGAGCACTCGATGCATGACGTAACATAGGTCTTCGTAAAATCGGGGACAGAGAGTTTGCCAAACGTGAGGGACATAGCTTGTCGAAGGCCGTGGTCGCGCGTAACGATGTGGACTTACGTGTTTATCGACGCGTTTACACCGACGCGTTTACACGCGGCCGGGTACGGCGCGTGTACACCGCCGCGTCGTTCGCTTGTTTTCGATCGATCGATCGATAGATCGATTTAGAACCGTCCGTGCCCCGCGCCGTTATCGCGGTAAGTGTTAGTGGCACGTTAAATCCTGCAAGGATGCGCAGCCGATGCCGCCAACTTGCCCCTCGCGCATTGCGCTCTGTTAGCCGTTCGCCATCGAAAGTTTACTCCAGCGGATTTTTTTCACGAGCGTTTGTCCATATACTTGATCCGCCCCTCGTAAATTTCGGATTGTCCCATTGCCAAACTGACGAGCAATCCTTCAAATCTCTCTTTCTCACTCTCATTTTTTTCGCGAGATGGATAACATGAATAACGCTCTTTTCTGAATATGCTTCGTTAGATCATTTATGCTTAAAACAAAATGGCTGTAGTTGCGCAAGAATAATCCGACTCACATGAAATAAATTTCGAGAAAAATGATGCATGATTTAAAAAGTAATTAAGTAACATTGAGATAGAGAGTAAAAATTAAGTAAAAAAAGTACAAATAGTACTGAGGTTATTGAGGCAATTGTTCAAGAAGCCAAGCAAGGTCAATTTTTCTTTTTTTTTTAACCCCTTCACTGTAAAATACGTTTATAGATTCGACTAGATGGGCGCAAATTGTGGAATACATCTGTACACGTATTGATAAAAAATTCAATAACAGTTAAATAAATTATCGTATCGGTAGTGATGCACAAAATTTAGCACTAGGAGGTTTTAAGGATCGCTGACTACAAATTTGAGATCAAAATTTAAAAATTTTTAATAGTAGATGCATTTTAAATATATTTTTAAAATTAATAATTGACATTTAATTGCAGGTAATAAGCATTTAACAATTTTATTATGATGCTATTTTATATCATTTTGTTCAAAATTTAAAATAGCGAAATAATAATACTTTTACCCCGCATTTAGCTATATTTAGAATATTTGAGAATTTAAAAACCCAGCAATACCAAATATGAGAGAAATCCACTAATTATTTGGAGTTTTTGACATTTTGATCCATTATATTGGATCCGCAATTTTTACTTTTCTAATTTTCACTCCAAATTTATTTTCAGCAACCCGAAAAACTCCCTACCGAACTTTACCGAAATTCGTCAAATATTTACTGAATTTTTTAATATATTTTTGTCGTCATATTGGATCCACAATTTTGAATTTTCTAATTTCGACTTCAGATTCGTGTTCAGCAATATCAAAAATAGTTATTTTTATGAAAATTTTGTGAAAATGCATCTGATAGAACCTGCATATTTTTAGCTCATTTAGTGATTTTGCTCTCTACAGTGAAGAGGTTAAGGATATTTATTGACAAGTTTAACTTTTAGAAAAATGAGTAAAACAGACGCAGTTAATAAAAAAGTGGTGCTACTAATAGAAGAGAAAAACTATTTCTTTAATTTTAGAGCCCATAAGGTTTGGATTATTTTTGCTTTATGTAGATAGATGTATGAACCATCCATTGATAAAACACAATCTCAGAAGCTATAATTTTGTGTTAGATCATTCTTGCATAATTATTACCAATTATGTGTAATGCGGGTAGAAAATATTTTGAGGAGCGTAATGCTAGAAAAAAACGATATCGCGACATTTGAATCGTGAAAACAATACACGCCAACTGTACGTGTCGTACGTATCGCGGAGTCGGTATCTTGCTAAGCATTTAATTGAAATGCCAACCTTGTTACCTCAGTTTTAGATGAGACCGAAGGAGGAGTGTCTACGGCTAACTTATAATCGTTGTACTTCATTAACCTAAATTTATGCCTAGACTAAGGAGCGTCGAAGAAACGCATTTCCACTACAAACTTTTTATCAGACTCCCCATTACGTCTTCATTTTACTTAGTTTTAAGCTCGGGACTTTTGCATTTTCGTCGTGCTCCCCGTTGCGCGAAATATCCTTCTTACAGGGACATCGGATGTTAGCGGCAAAGTATTATATCGATCGTCCTCTCGTGTACGTAATCGCAAAGTAATTGGAGAAGTGTTAAAGTCAAAAGTCGGTCGAATTACTCGACTTTTTCGTATTATCGATAATATAAACTGCAAATATTTTCGCTGCCACGACTGTATTATAAGTCTGCCAATGTTTCATGGATCCCTTAGAGACTTTCTACAATAAACAGTAAGATGTAAGTAGTAAGAAAGTTGATCAATCATCATCAATTAAACCATCAAATAACGCACCGTGATTGGTGAATTTACTTATTGCTTACATCTTATTGCCTATTGCGGAAGACCTATTAGATTCGCAGGCATCACGAATGCGTGTCGCGTCCTCTTTCATAAAATTAATGAGACACGACGGATTAAAGTTGGCAGCGAAATCTCGAGGGCAACAGACTCGCAATACGCGCTGACCTCGCCGCATCGGGAATGGCGTATATTCGGTCGAATTTCTATATCGATCGTGTGGCGATGGTTTCTAAGCGAGTTCATCTCTTAATAAAAGCCGTTGTAAAACGCGAAGCAGACCCCTTTTACCGTCTCAGCCCGCTGCGTGTACGTACACCTACGTATGAATTACGGGGGAACGTGCCTACCGGTTTACACAGGCATTACGAACGCCCGCGTGCGTGTGTTCGCCTATTCGCACCGTAATAGAGTCGCGGTATTACACTCTAAACTGAGATATTAACGTCGTGTTTACGCGTCCGCGTGACACCTTCGCTGCTTGCCACGTTAACTTGTTTAATGGAAATTTGGCGCTGCGCTAGCTGGCTGGTTGGTTGGTTGGTTGGTTGGTTGGCTGGCTGCAAGTTCGCAATGCATAGTCGTTGGTCCAACTGCGTGGTTAACGCCATGGACGCGCGCGTCCGATACGTTCTGATACATTTTGTATACGAAATGATAAAGTTATATCCGAGATAATCGCATTTTCGACGTTTCCACGCGCGTATTGTCTGCGATTGGCCGTGCGCGAGTTCACGAATTGCGAATGCGTTGCACAAGTCCGTCGCAAAAGTATGTCAACGATACAAGCTCATCTCTTATATCCTCGCGCATAAAATATTCTCATGGTATATTTTTGCAGCAGCTTTCTTTGTCAAATGTACGCGTGTCGGGTGAAACGTTTACGATTATGCAAATCTGACTAATACTTCGATCGTGCAATTTTCTGTTCACACAGCGGCTGGATTAGCCCCTGTATTATCCACATATCATATGCCGTTTATGAATATCCCGAAATTTCGGACAGCAGATTACACATATCGCTACGCACCAACCAGGCCGGGCCGTAACAAATGGGAGGCCAAGGCATACGGAACGTATGCATAACGTAGCATACGTTAATGAATCAGAAAAAGAAAGGTATACACAAAGCGGACGCCATCCTTTTTGCTCCCTCCCCCTCTCCCCGACCAGGTTAATATATGTTCTCCCTAATAAAGAATAGGTGGACGCGCATTTTTTCGCAGATTGCCCGCGACGATAATCCCTTAATCCTTTCCCTCCATTCCTTCATTTACTCATTCCCGCTCTCGCCGTCCGCTGTGCTCGCTATTCGCTACGGCACTTGGCCGAAAATTCTCGTACGCCGTATACATCGCCTTATGAGTTAATGAAAGGGAATGGTAATCCGAACGATGTTTGGCCCATTGTTTCATTTCATTTCTTCTCGTCCCGCGTGACCCGCCGCGGCCCCTTTAACGTTCCACCACGGTCTCGCGCGGAATTTAGACGTCTCATAATTTCAGCGATAAGAGATACCGCGGTGTAGTCGGCCTCTTAACTACGTCGTAAGACGTAATTAAAGGCGTTCGAGGTAAATTCTCGATAATTCCGTGAACTCGAACGACGGCGGCGACGTCGTGGGAAAGAGAGGCGGTACAGGGGTGGCCACCCCCTCTCGCCAATTACGCTTTCTTACGAGGGTAACGCGCCGACCGGTCCGGCCGGTTTTTCCCCTCATTATTCGCGGCTGAAGTCGTAAAGAGCCCACTGAGCGATACGGCCCTGCGGGCGCAGTCGGCCGCCTCGGCCCTCCCGGCCATTACTATTCATTAGGATTTTTCCAGCGATGTGTCTTCCTTAAGTTTTGTTTTTCGCCTTCCGCGAGCCGCCGCATTACTAAGTGAGCACGGATTTATCACGCGGTCGTACTTTATTAAATTCGTACCGAGTGCCCGCCGTCTCGCCTCGCCTCGCCTCGCGTCGCTACGCGCGGCGTCGCGCCGCGCCGTCCGGATAAGCTCTTTTTTCGTAATTTATTCCGATATGAGGGGGAGATACTCCGTAACAGGGGAATCATTAAGTAGTTGAAAAAAAGTTAACGCGCCGGCATGGCCGTGACGCGTTTCTACTTATTCGCTATTGCGCGTGATATTTCAGCAGGCGCCACCTCGCCGATCATATTTCGAGAGACAGAGCCGCGCTTCCTTCGGAGGAGAACGTTTGTTGCCATTAAGGATACGTTTAGTCGCATTAACCCGTCTCCTTGTCCCGCGCGTATCGCCGTACGAAGTATTATTCTCTAGGAATTGCTGCACGTCCACGACTCTCGAGCATCTTTTTCAATTTCGCGAAAGCTGAGTGTAACGCTGGGATTAAATATGCTGGGTATTAATTATTAACCTCGAGGAGAGAAAAGAAAGACAACACGATATTTCCCTCATTTTCTCCGAGGAAACTCGGGAACCCGCGAGGATTCTTATTGTAAAGCGCTTAATTATACTCATTAAAATAAGAGATATAAAGAAAATCGTTTTTAGAGGTTACGATTCGAAAACACGTATTTATAATAATATTCCATCATAGTCTGCGTTCCCTACGAGATTTCCCAAGTCGAAATTCTGATTCTACATTAACCCTGCAAATTTCATTAAACTTGAAGGAGCAATGAAGAATTTAGAGATGTAATATTATACAAGAATTATTAGGGGTCACATGTACAATGGAGAATCGTACGCCGTAGCAGTAAGAAATTTATCAATCACAATCGATTACTCTTATAAAAATCTAGTATGATTGGTCAATTTCTTACTGCTACGGCGCACGATTTTCTATTGTAGATGATCCTTTATAGTCCTATTTTGATGCAAACGGCTCTTTACTGCCGTAAACTTCTTCGCGTTGAAGAAACTCGTAGAAATCTTTGTGTTCAAGAATTCTTTAATATTTTTTTATCTCAATATTTTCTACTTACACTTAATCTTTTTATTTTTAATTTCAATTAGCGCAGTATATTAATTATGCAACTTACTTAAGCTATAAGCAAAGTGTGTGTGAAATATGCAAATATTAAATAATCCAATAAGAGTTAGGATATAAAGGAGTAAAGAAGAAGTAACAAATTTTCATATCCTTAATCTCTTTTCTTTTCGCTTGGTGTTGGAATTCTCGTTGGAATTAAAAAAAAACTGATAAGAAAGAAGCTATAAAGGAAAAAATAAAATAATAAAAATAAGTTATATGTTCAATAATGTTGTTAGAATGGGACTTTAAATTTGAATTGTGGAATAACAAGACTAAAAAGAAATTAAAAGCGTTTGTAATTAAAGTCAGATTTGCAACCAAAGAAGCATTATTAAACATGCACGTGCGGGTTTACATTAGATGCTAAAGTCGATATTCACAACCGTGAATTATTTAGGATTTTTGATTGAGAATCATTAATTATATAGATTTATTTATCTGTTATTTGGCTGTTTAAGTCAATGTTTCTTGTATGAAGTATTATAGATAGGTACAAGTACAAGTTAATGAACAATTACAGATTAATAAAGCTATAAATATTTATCAAGCAATGATAAATTCTGAATACCGGCTTAAATTTCGACTTGGATATTTTCGACTCGGGTAAATATTCGTCAAACGTTCCTCAAAAATTAGGAAACTCTCGTATAATAAGTAACTTGACATACCTTGGAACTATACGATGCATAATGCTGCCCGCATCCCAACGTCCTGTGTCCACTGTCCTGGTTTCTTGATCCAACATTTCGACTAGTCGTGGATTGACACTCGCACTGACACTAACACTCACGTAGATACGATTCGATATACGTGTTAGATAACGCGATGCCGACAAGAGCCTTATTAAATACTTCAAGAATCGATAAAGTATTTTAATCAGCCGAGAGAAAGGAAGATAATATACCGATATACGTAACCCGAGGTACACACGTGCCGCTCGCCGGCTGAAACTGTTATGAATACTCGAGACAGTTCGCGAGGCATGTTTGACCGCCTTAGATGTCCGAACTGTTTTGATTATTGTTATCACTTGGCGTTCAGTGACGAGCGGCGACGGTTGGCGATTGATGGGAGAGGATGTGTTTACATTTCTTGCTGAGCGTTTTGGTATTCTCTCGTGTGTATACTTTTTTTGTCGTAACCGAGCTTTGCGTTACGTTTGATGTGAAACGTTTCATCAATTTTTGAAGCATTTAATCGAACTCTCGAGGACATTGTGTTGATTAACGCGTTTCTCTTTAATCAAATCGTATTTGCATAAGTGCCACTGCCACGTGTATTCGGAATGTTATGACACAAGCCAGGACCAAGATGCTGATTACAGAAGTCAGGACGGAGGATGCAGGATATCAAAATGCGAGCGACAAGACATTTATATATTTTTAGATGTATTGAGTGACATAATCGTGCCGTATGCGACATCAATAAA
>NW_022639487.1:1845808-1850925 GCF_010583005.1 Odontomachus brunneus | reverse complement strand
ATATATAATATATATATATATATATATATATATATATATATATATATATATATATATATATACATATATATATATATATATATATATATATATATATGTATTTCATATATATTTCCAATATATATTTCATATATATTTCCAATATTTCATATATATTTCCAACGCCAATAAAACGAATAAATAATAAAGAGATACGAAGAAACAAAGTCCGTTGTTTTACTTATTCTTTAATTAAATTCCTCCAATTTTTGTACATTACTTCATATTTATTTATCGCACATATTGCATTTGCATAAATTATACAATTAATACGTTGTTTATTAGGAATAATTAGGAATATAAAAATCGAATGTAGATAGAATATTGAGAGATATCCAAATATATTAAATAATTCTAAATCTAATTTCTAAATCTTTTGAAGGACAATATTGGTATGGAGGAAATGGCATTAAGTAACCATTCATCGTATCGAAGTAGGGCAACAGACTATATAGTGTTCTCCAAGTTCCACGGAATTAGGGTTAATGCGGGACGAAAATTGTGGTTCGTTTTCCTCGAAGCGTGCAGATATTTACGAAGTCAATCGATATCGTCGAGTATAACAGAGCCCTGCCCCGTATGACAAAGTAGTCTCGACTTTTATTTGCCGGCAACGATATTTCTTTCTATCGCACGAACCATGAAAGAGAATGCCGGAAGTGTCTCGTCGAAAAGAAACTCGCTCGATCGATCTTATCCTGTTCTTACAGCGGAGTTGGTCGATCGACTGTCCCGAGATCAATCGCCGGAGGAAGGGGGCAGCCGGAAGGGGAAGCTCGTCGGATCAGCAGCTCGACCGGTTCAATTAACCATCAAGGAGAGAGTCCGAGAACCCTGATTCATGGAGGCTAGACGGTCGCGGGAGGGACAGCGAGGGGGCGAGCGAGAAGCACAGCTGACAAATCGACCAATCAGTCGCGACGATGAAGTCCTCCGTCTTATTCCTTTCTCTTAGAGGTTCCTTCGCGATCCCATTCGCCCTACCCGAGCCCCCTTCGCGGGCTTCATAGCTTCGCCCCGTGTCCCGAACGGTCGGGAGAATCGGCGGAAGTTTTCGGAACAATTGCCCTTAAAAATCATTCGGTCGATTAGCCCGAAGTGGAGGCGCCGCAAAAAGGTGGAGCTTACCTAAGTACTCCGAGCAGGAGAACGGGAGAAAGAGGACAGACAGACAGACAAATAGAGAGAGAGAAAGAGAGAGAGAAAGAAAAGTCAGACTAAAGAAAATGCGGAACCCTTGTTCGAAAGGATGCAGAGGTCCAAGTCAGTCAACGAGAGTGAGGCTTTAGTGACAGTCTTTGTCGTGCGCATTCTGCGACGGATTACCTTGCGGTTCGTCGATCATCTTCCGAGATATTAATTTTCATATCTCGCGTGGTACGCGTCGCACGTAACCGGAAGGGTGTCCGCAATTCGAGCAACTCGGGGCGCAAACCAGTGGGATGGTGTCGGGCTCGGTAGAGAGCGAGCGAGCGAGCGAGCGAGCGAGAGAGAGAGAGAGAGAGAGAGAGAGAGAGAGAGAGAGAGGCGGCGAGAAGCGAAGAGACGGAGGACGTAAAGATGGCTCCTTATTTTATCGCTGCCCAGTTATATTGGGGCATAAATCATATTCGGTAAGTCGCCCGTTATCCCGCGCACTCCAGCAGGAAGCGCCGCCCCGACCGCTGCGCTTTATCACGATGCGGTTTGCTCCTTCCTTCCGCGTCCCGCCGCATAGCGGGTTCGCCTTCTTCCGTCTCTTTTTGCCGCCGTTCCCGCCGTCGGGAACTGGGAGTCAGCCGGAACCCGATAAGTTTGACGGACGAAGAAACGTTGTGCGAGCAGACGACGACGGCCACGACAACGATGATCTCGCGCTCTTCGCGTTGATCGCGCTAATGAATTGATTCCGATATAATCCGGCTCCGATAGATCGACGAATTTCGCGACTGTCGGATATGTACAGGGTGTCTGAGGCGACGCGCACGTCCACTCGTGTGCAGATAGATTGCACAGTTTATCTCAGTATAAGTTTTTAGTCGTAATCGTACACTCAAAAAAAATGGTCTTGCAGTCACATAGCAAAAATTGTTGAGAAATTCAGCTCAGATAAGTGATTAGCGAACACTGTGATATCGTGTATGTGTTTTGTATTTCACCAATATAGATGACAGAGAGACAGAACTTATAACTGAACTATTTGTAAAAATTAACAAAAAAGTTTCTATATGACGCCCAGATTAGGACCAGTCACTTCTTATAAAAGTGAATGTAGTTGATAAAAAACATGAGAAACAAACAAATATATAATCCTCTCATCTACTTAAATTTGCTTGGAGATATTTGCTAGAATGCCCTGCTGTGATAATTTTACGTACATCATAAACAATTTTCTTGCAGATACCAAAAACAGAGATAAATTTCAACTGTAACATTTCGAATTCTACCTCGACCAGTAAAACATTTATTTGAGCGTAGACATATAGAATAGACTGTGTGTGTATGTATATTGTTGTAGGAGTGTGAAGTCAGTATTAGTAAGAGAGTAATAGAGAGTAAGATGCTTTCTTTCTCTAATTGTTTGATTAATAAAGAGAACGAACGAGAAGCGATCACACGATCAATATATCCTTTCTTTCTCTGACTATGACTATGCTCCATGATACGAATATGCGCACATTTAACTACAGTTCATGTTACGTATACTATACACGTAATATATGTTTTCTTCTTTCTTTTGTTTCTCCTATATCGTGCTTCCTAGAATACTGTGTGACAAAGAAAGTATTTGACTTAGTATATCTCTGTTCTTCAAGGACTTGTCATCAGTCTCGCGTCCCGTAAAGAGGACGCAGTCTATCTTCATAAATCTATGGTTGTAATTCATTAACCAATCGACATAGCGATATGAAACGAATTCTTCCGACGGACAGCTCACTCATATTCGCGGTGGGATTACTTCACGGCGCGCGGACTTGGAACTTCGCGACAAACTCGCGGCGGGAGCGCGCGCCCTCCGAAAGTCGCGCATCGTACATCATATTCCAGATCAATTCGCGTTTTAGATTCAACAGCGCGTTATTAAACTTCGCGCTCGCGTGAGCCCGTCAAGCGTTCGGGAACGCGGTAATATGGAAGGCGTTACGTGCCGTCGCCGCTCCCTTATCGCGTTCAGAATTAAACACATCGTGATCGATGCCGCGCGTATTCCAGTCCGACAAGAAATTTATCCCACAGTACTGACCAGGTTGATCCCAATCAGTTATCTGATTTGCACAAGGTGATATTATCGGATCCTGATAGTCACGTAACGTGGCGCGGCAGCCAGGAACTTATTAATAACAGCGACTATTAATAACTAGAACCTCATTAATCGTTATCACTCGATAACATCGTCTTACACAAATCAGTCAACTGAAAGATCAACCTGATCAAGATCATAGGATAAATTTCTAATCAGGAGTTTGTTTCTCGTGAGGGTCGTCGTTGGTGTAGCTCTCAACGGCAAATAGCGCAGGTTCGTGATCCTGCGACGACACGGTGTATATCGCGAGGGGAGTTAAAAAGTTATCGGTAATTACCCGCGGAAACCGCGACAGCACAACTCGGTCAACCGCAAACGCTCTAACTGAGACTTTAACAGCGTGGATCCAGGTCGACGGACCTGCTTATAGCAATAGATTTTAAAGATTTTATGAAGTAGTAAATAGAGCCGGCTCTCGCGCTCGCCATTAAAGGACCGGCCATCCCTATTTCCAACTTTTTAATAGAGCGTCTCGAGGAGAGGCGTGGGGGTCATCACAAGCTAGGGTACAATGACCCGTCTCCTTTCACTCCGTTTCAGCAACACTCGCGTTTCGAGGCCTTTTCCTCCCTTCCTCCATCACGGCTCTTCATCCCTCTCGCAGCGTCACCCTTCCGCCATATTTTTCCTGCATAAACAGCAGGTCATTAACCAGCACTATAGCCGCAGATTGTATCTGCCTTATCTCCGCGAGACTCCATTCTCGGTTGTCCGGCTGCTGAAACGAGTTGATCCTTCCTCCGCGCGTAAAAGCGCGGTCGGGTGTTCGCGCTATCGGGGGTTAGTCGTGAAGTTTAGTTCGGGGCTCGAGATACGAGAGGAAGAGTGTGGGGGCTGCGAATAATCTCACGGAGGAGAAGGGGCGAATTGAAGCCGCAAGTACGACTGTTTTATTAGAGACGACGTTAATCACTTAAGAGCGCAATATATGTATACGTTAGAAATAGCGGGCGCTGTCGTCGTCGTCGTCGTCGTCGTTGTGGCACCCACGTTCGTCTCGCGTGCTGATATAACCCGCAGTAATTTTCGAATCGGGAGTAATTATCGGCCACCGATCGATGCGCAAAGCTTCTCCGCCTGTAGCTATTTGAATGAACACGCGCGCACAGCTCGTGACGCACGAGTTGGCGCGCATGGTCGAGTTGCATTCGCGGCTATGTGTACGTTGCCAAAATCCTATTAGTCTTTCGCGTGACACAAGCGAACGATAATGATATCGTTGCGTGTAACGCAACCGTGATTTTCTCCCGTTTTTTTTGGTCCTTTCTGTCTTTAATGACGACGACGCAGTGTCAGCGCACTTTGTCTTTGGCGCGCGCTCGGAACAGAATGGAATTTTGCGAAAGCGCGGCGTAACGATGGTCGCAATATTCATCGGTGAAAAAGAGCGTAAAGTGCCGCTAATAAATTCAACAGCGTGAACGTATTTCGGATTCCTCTCCGTTGCAGAGTATAAGCGGGAGAGTCATGGCTTTTATTTAGAAACGTTCGAGCTGCGAGGATCTTACATTCTTTTCTCGTGTCTCCGGAAATATTTTTGTAAAAGGAATTTCGCGCGCGATCGCGCCGCATATCCTTTGTAGCGACACAAAAGATACGCGCCGAGGGAAGGCGCGTGTTCATCGATGGCGAAAACTCTTGTTCTAGAGAAAGATCTCTACACAGACAAATGTATATTCGCAGTATGTTTCTACATACTATTATGCAATTAACCATCGGCTTTTATAGTCTACCAACTGAAACTACCCATCCAGCTTATCATAAAATATCAAGGAGATAAAATTAGAAGGAGGGG
>NW_022639487.1:1803707-1845798 GCF_010583005.1 Odontomachus brunneus | reverse complement strand
GGGGGGGGGGGGGGGGTGGATGTCCAAGTTTCGCGCTCGCGCGCGCGTGATAACATTTTCCGCAAGCTCTCGAGGGTAATTATGTAAAATTTGATCCAAATCGGTCAAAAGGTTCAGGAATTTATAGAGAATAGACAGACAGATATTCTATTTTATACAGATTACAGTGAGAAAAAATGTTTGATATTTGTAATGCTAATCACATGAAAAAATAATTATTATAAATGATGGTCAAGAAAATCATTATTTTATTAAATTCTGTTTTATAAAATTATTATTTTTCACTTAAAATTATTCTTCTATTAAATTCTATTATAATGTTAGTGATAATAGTTATATATGTATGTCACTACTACAAAAAAAAATCTGACTACAAAAAATAAATGATTAGGGTCAAAATAAACTCTAATTTTAGTTAAATCAGTCATTTTTTTCTCTGTCTTTCGGTGTATTAACTAGTCGATATGATATATATATATATATATATATATATATATATATATATATATATATATATATATATACAGGGTGTCCCGAAACTATCGGATGTTATTTTAATGGCAGATTCTTTAGAACATTTTAAACGAAAACTTTCATACAAAAATGTCGAGGCTATAATAGTTTTCAAACAGGAAGCGATTATATTTCACCAATAACAGGGCTGAGATTTTGCGCGCTCAGGCACGTGGAAATGACAAGTGATAAAGTTGCTCCTATAAATGTCACTTTTTTTACGATATCATGATTATTGTACAAATTTATAATAACATTGTCATAATATGTTTTGCTGCTTCTCTACGAATTGCATTAGTATATTTTTTATAATATATGAATAACAGTTATAAGATATCTTAAATATGATTCAAGTAAAAATGACATTTCAACTTAATTTGTCAAAGTGTCGATCAATTATTACCATGAAGGCGTGCCTGAGCGCGCGAAATCTCAACCCTGTTATTGGTGAAATATAATCGTTTCCTGTTTGAAAACTATTATAGCCTCGACATTTTTGTATAGAAGTTTTCGTTTTAAAACGTTCTAAAGAATCTGCCATTAAAATAACATCCGATAGTTTCGGAACACCCTGTATATATATATATAGTTGCAGTGTGCAAATATCGGGATTGTCACGTCCGATACTGCGGCATTACGGAGTTTCAATAAAGGATCTGGCAACTTACTTGCCGCGAGCGATCTTTTCCACTATAATTCCCGTTAATATCGCGAGACGTTATCGGCGAAGGGACAAGCGGGTCCTCCAAGTCGACGTCTGTCGTCTTGACAGTTCATTTACTGCGAACGGGAAATTGCTATCCATCGGATCCTATGGTAAACTAATAAGAGTGGGCTCTAGTCGTGAGTAAGAGGATAAGCGGGCTCTCCGGCCGGTGGCTGCTTGGCCAACTGAAAAGGCAATAGCCGCGGCGCGCCCGCGCGCGATGAAGCTTCGATAAATTACCTTTTGTCTACAGAATAACTAATTCCGCAGCCGAGCGCCGGGAATCGTGCGAGTCCGCATCGAGAGGATCCTGGAACGACCTCAGAAAGTGCACGCCTTTGTCCCCAACGCAGGTCTGTTCGTTCGCATTCATGTCGCATGCGTGCCGGCATGCTCGGCCACTTTGCGTCGCGCACGAATGCGAGGGAAATGTATGCTACAACGCACGCCATTGCCGATTATTCGCGAGCAGCGGAAAGCTCGCGGTATGTCGAAAAAATCGTGATAAATTTTTTGTATTCGCGCGCGTTACATTCGATGCTGTGAAATTTCTGGAAAGAGGAGAACGTGCTGCTTTGCTCACCCGTTTGCTCGTTCTCACCTTTCTTCTATCTATCTCTCTCTGTGTGTGTTTGAAACGTTAAAATCGAATGTCGAACTAACTCAGTTTTTTCAGCGAGCGGGAATAATTTTCACCGGGAAAAATTAACACGGCGTGGAATTGATAGCGCAAAAAGTGGAGTGTTTCGCAAATTGTAGATGAAAGTCGCCCGTACGCGCGGTCTATTTTACAATTGTTCATTGTGGATTCCGATGATTGGCCACTTTGGCGTGGAGTACTGTTACTTAAATTGTGAGTACCGTACCGTTTTTATGACGAACCTTTGTAGCGAACACGAGAGAGCGCTCGTGCTCCTGTGAAATTGAATACGTCATGCTAAAAATCGCTTTTCCCCGTAATATTCATTTCCGAGAAGTTTTCGCGAAAGGAGCAAATGAAATAGCACGTCGGAAATATTATGTCCTCTTTTTTCTATTATAAGAAAATTTCGATTCTTTGTGTTTTGCGCTAAATTTACAGCACAGATTTTTCGTCTCGCATTTTCGCACACGTTGCAATCGAATGTCCGAGGGTTTTTCAGTTGAAAAATATCGTCACCCACAACAATACGGTCCCTCTTTTTCACGCGCGGGTGTGTATTGTCTTAAACAATCGTGGTGTCGCTTCTCCTCTAATCCCATTTAATTACCCAAGTATTTATAGTCCAATAAAAATGCATACGAAATTTATTTTTTCATACCCTTCCTTTTTTTCCGACAATATACACTTCTTCCCCGATCGATAGAAAACAACGATGTGGCGTTAAATACCTTTTAAATTCATTGCATCGCGCGTAAACACCGATAGAACGTTTAACCTGCCGGCAATCGATTCGGGATTAATAATACCGGCAGGAAAATCGACTAAATCACCAGCTGCCAATATCAAGGTACAAGTTTCGCCCGCGGAATGTCGGTATATATTTAACGGGTGCCTACGTACAAAGTTCGCCGTGGCTTGTCTCTCTTTCTCTCTCTCTCTCCCTCTTCCTTTCTTTTCTCCTCTTCCTTTTGTTCGCTCCCGAAAATGGTCCGCAAGATTTTTCACGCGATTCCACCTCACGTATTCCGCGAAAGTTTCCGCAAAAGTTATCCGGGTCGGTTCACGGTCCCGCCGTCTTCCCATTTTCTTCCGCAAGTCGGCCGAAGTTAATGGCTCGCTGATCGATAGATTTGGGTTTGACGGCTCCACGTGCTCGATCGTGCCACCGACCGATCGTGGTACACCATGCCGGACGATGGCGCAGTTTGCTAGCGGGGGACGAGGGTTAGAGGAAAAGGAGTAAGGGAACACGATGGTAAGGGAACGGCAGACGACGAACAGTAATTATACTATGCGACCTGGACCAATAATAGTTGGCGAGCGGTTTTCAATGGTTGCAACTTCGGAAACGGTTTAGCTCCAATTGAACTTCTGGCCAACTTGGCGCGTTCACGGAAGATGGAACGACCAAACCGAGGGGCAGAAAGGAGAAGGAGATCAACGTCGCCGCTCGTAATTCGGAAATTTAGTCGCTTCCCTCTGTCCCCTGGTCGCGGATTCGATCACCTCGGTGATGACGCCTTTTTATGATCTGACGGCGGAAAGAGAGACCGATGGTCTATCCCGATCTCCACGAGTTCGCCGCCCGAGTTACCGTGTAATAACGATTTCGTTCCCTTGACATCATGTTGACGAGCATCGTGGACGTTCGCGGAGAATTCAGCGATTGTTGCGTCACATTGGCAAATTTGATTTTGCCAATGGCAATTTGTTTTCGTGGTCTCATTAAATGACAATTGTACACAGAGAAATTTCAGTTTGGGTAACCGAATGGAGATCAGACGAATAACTCACTGACAGGAATCTCTGTGACTAAAAACATTCCAATTAGGAATTGAGTCCATAGTGCTGATCAGATTGACCAATCAGTTATGTTCGTATAAAGCGTTTGTATAAAGCGTTTGTTATCGGGTTTCAGTAGATCATGTAGCGCAAGAGTACCAATAACAACTTTATTAATAGTAACGATTATTAATAATCAGGATCTTAACAATCGGGATTATTAATAATCAGAATCAGAATTAGGATCCAATAATATCACCCTATACAAACCAGACAATTAATTGGAATCAACTTAATCGGGACTAATGGAGTAAATTCCTAGTTGGGATTCATCTGAGCATTCAGCTTCATTAAAACTTGGATAAAGTAGCTGAGAGCAATAGTAGATAATAGAAAGCTTCTTATAGAGGAATCTTCCTGTTCTCACAATTGAGTTTTTCATTTGATTTCCAAGTAACAGAAACTTCAGTTATATTAACGGAGTTGTTTTTCCCGTGCACGGAAAAAAAATTTCAGTTCGGTTTCTAACCGAAAAGGGACCAAACGAAAAACTCGCTAACGAGAAACAATATTTCTGTTACTGTCGCTGAAAAGATTCGTTTGAACATGCAGCTGCATCAAAAGTCGGTCGAGATAAGTGAGGACAATTTGGTTGAGCAGGAGCCTCCTACAGAAATCTTCCTGTTTCCACAACTGAATTTTTCATCTGGTCCCCAAATAACAGAAATTTCAGTTGTTTTTCCTGCGCACAGAAAAACAATCTCAATTCGGCTAACTAAAATGAGGCCAGACAAAAAATTCACTGATGAGAAAAAAAAACATTTCTGTTACTGTCACTGAAAAGATTCGTCTGAATATTCAGCCGCATTAAAAGTCGGTTGAGATAATCGAGAGCAATTTGGCTGAGCAGGAACCTCCCTCACAGAAATCTTTCTATTCTCGCAACTGAATCTTTCATCCGGTCCGCAAGTGACAGAAAATTCTATTAAACGCAATTGTTTTTTCTTCATGTATCTGCAGATTTGATCAAGTTCAACATTGATCGAGATAGCTCGATTTTCCGAGTGTCTACAGTAGCGTTAATATTTACACTGATCTTTAATATCGGTACTTTGTATCGAATCAAATGCGCGCGGAATATATATTTGCGAAGTGGTCGCGCTGTTCGTTAGCGAGCCGCCGCTATCGATTCCCCGGGCGGCATAGTTAATCAGCGGATTTGCCCTCTTGGCAGAAATCAGAAACGTTAGCTGGCGTAACGTGAGCGCAACGCGAGCGGACAGTTAATTTTAAAAAATGTCCACTGCACATCGAGCTACTCGTCACGTGGGGATCATTATACGAGGCAACGCAAGACCTTCGTTATCCGGTAATGGACAATTATACGCTACGCGCGTGTGACGACCGATCGATTACAATGTGGTGACAGTTGATTAATGTAATTAGATCACATCCGTGCTTACGCGGAGATTACGTAACAGGTTGGCTTATCTGTGAATAATACGATATACTGGCGCGGCGATTGTATTGATGGTTATAATGTATCAACGCACCGATCGCCCAGTTTTACAGCGAATTGCGAGTAATCACGCCGGACTCGAAAAGACGATTTGGCAGGAAAAAAAGCGTTAAAAATGAAAAGGACACAACGTCGTGGATAAAGTGCCTCCGCCCCTCTCGCCGCTTTTTACGCGCTCACGTATCTCGCGAAGTCGCTAGACACTTTATTCGACGTAACGTATAGCGAAAAGAGGATGAAGCGTCCGTGTCGTAAGTCTTTTACATATTCGCTCGCCGTCGTCACGACGAGACATCGGAGTCAGTCGCGGTAACATATTATATTACGTATGCTCTAGCGCACCGCTTTCAAAAGTGTAGCGCCACCTTCTTATCTACTTTATCGTTGCGTAAAGAGCTCCCTCGGGAGATTTGCTCGTTATTATTCCGACTCTCGCCTTCTTTTTCCCTCAAAAAAATTCTCAGATCGTCCAAAAATAGCAAGCATAAAGAGAGTTGGGAAAGAGATACGTAGGACCTCAAGCGTGGTCCGTGAGCGTTTAACCCTGATGCAGTCTTGTCGCGACAAAAAAAAGAAGAAACTCGCTCAACACCGCAGCGTACACTTTCGTGCATTGTCGCTCTGTAAAAGCACTTTGTTCTTTCGAAATTGACAAACGAATGTACAAACAGCTTGCGAGGAGCGCGCACAGACAACGTCTTGAATTGTGAGTATGCATTTTAGCACGGCGGTTTCATAATTATAATGACGTTACACGCGAGAGGAGATTTTCTTCGGGCTCTGCGTGCGGCGAGGTTTACCGCAGCTTTGTTCTTTTCCTCGTCTCGCGAGTCAGAAGACTGGAAAAGCACATTGTAGTGTCTGGATGCGGATAGTGCTTGAGAGAGTGACGATAATATCGCTTGTCGAAGAAAAGAAAAAGAAATAGAGAAGAGAACAAAGTAAATAAAAAAAAAAAACAGTTTGGAGGAGACGCTCATTTTCTCTTCCCCACTCTCTCTCTCTCTTTCTCTCCCTCAGCGTTATTCAATAGAAATGTAATACGACACAAAACAGCCATATACACAGAAGACTTCGCAAAACTGAGATCTTACTTTTTTACGACACTTCACCGTCTAGATGTTCACGTTTCACTTGCTGTCGTTTCTGTCTCGGGGTGCCAATCATTTTGCGAATCGTTTTGCGCGTCTCTTCGCGAAGTATACATGGAGAAAACACTAAAGATATCACTTGACTAAATATGGTTGCCTTAACGAAATATTAAGATTATTTTTCGTCCATGTATGTAGAAGGTTTGCAAAAGCTATAGTAGTTTCAAAGTAATAACGTTTTGAAAGTAATAACGTTTGAAAGTAATAATTTTTTTTATTACTTGTCTATACATCTGTCTTGATCAGAACTTTCAGTAAGGTATTGCGCAAACAAAGCCTACGGATATTTTAGCTATAGAATTTGCTCTGCAGGCTACAACAGAGAGAAGTCGCAATATTCTTTCGGTCGAAGCGACTGTGTATGAAGATATACTATACTAATTACGATGAACATTACATGTTGTAAAAACCGTAACTGACAACTAGTATAGATGGGCACACAACAACAGTAAATTTTTATGCGATATTTTGAAGTCGCACAAATTCTTTTTCCAACTGTGGCGAATGTGGTTGTAGTAATCATAACAGTTTCCTCCGTGAGTACACGCGTACATAAAAAAAAAAAAAAACTCAGATTGAAACAGGTTGAAATTGGTAGTTCCTGTTTCAACACGCTGTTCGTTGAGCCTCGTAATATATTTTCAATGGTTGCGCGATGGTCGTATAACTTCCCCTCCCTCTTACGAGCTATTTAGGGGAGGGAGAGCGGTCCTGCGATTAAACGCGGAATCTTTCCTATATGCAGTTTCTCATAGAGACTCCGAGGCCGGCGTAAATGCTTTAAATCAATGGATAAGAGTATAATCCGGATTTCTAGCATGGTATAATACGGTATAATGCGGCGGCGGTGGCTGTACATAAAATGTGATACGCCGTACAACGTTATATCCTGCCGGGATTTTCGGCCATTGTCGTTAATCTCCGCGGCGCACGACAGATAACGCGGTAAATGAATTTTTAATACACCCGCGTCCGAACGCGAGTTACACCGGCCGATTCGTCGTTCAATTAACTTTTCAATTAAACCCGTCATGTTGCGCGATTTACGACGGACAAATCGATCGGTCCGCCGGTGGGCCGACCGGCTGGCACGGTTAGCCGGCAATTTGCCTAGCGAGGATCTTCATTCGCGCGATCCCTCCTCGTTATTATTACTATTTACCGTTTACACACGTTTATATACGATGCGAGCTGTTGCACGCGGAATTACATCATTGCCTGAAATTGATTAAGGGCGAACTGAATTTCTCCGGCGTACGTAACAGCGTCCGCAGAGCGGGCGGTAGAGCCGAGCCAGCCAAGGCGCCGATGATAGCGCTCACGGCAATAATCCTGAGCGTACCACTGTTTATGCACCGGCGACATTTTATTGGACAGGACGTCCTCGTCAGCGCCATATTAGATTCCAAAGTGCACCGCAGGCGTGCATACCAAGCGCCGAGCAACACTCGCCAAAGTGCAGGCGAGATATTGCGATTGGTGGTGAAGACGGCAGCAGCGCGGCGCACTGTGGATCAGGATCACAGCGGAGGTCGGATCCAAAGCCTCAGGAATCTCGATTCCCGAAGTATGCGGGGCAAACTTACTCGACGCTATATCGTAAAAACGGTTGCGTCGTAACCGGGGGGAGGAGAAGAAACCATCGGGGCGTTTAGACGCTGCGCGCGGCGAATCACGTCGGAGATTCCCTGGAACTCAGATTTATTCCCACTGCCATGACTCTCCCTCTCTCTCTCTCTTTCTCTCTCTTTCTGCCGGACCGCGTAAACAGGCTAATCTCATTACGAGAGTCGATTCGGCCGAAACGCCGATCGAACAAACGATACAATTTGATCGGCTATCTTTCGCGCGATATTCCCCTCTGTATCCGATAAATGGTCGTCGTCGTCGTCGTCGTCGTACTCGTACAGGTAGTACGGATAAAATCGATAATCCTGAGATACATCGGGCGAATGTAATTGGAAATCCTATCAGCGTAATTCACGTTCACCCGGTATAACGACGGAATGTTATCGATGGATTGCCAAGTTTGCACATAATATAACGACAAAACCGCACCTAACTCCGTGGACAGATTAGGAGGGTGGGGGATGGGGGCTACCGACAGCGACGAAATTCGAGTGCTGGCTGCACTACTGAGGCTACGGTTAATTGGGTTAATCAGGTTAATTGGACACTGCACGAACCCGACGCCGTAAATTCAGGCAAGTTAATGCGATCGCGGTCGAACGGTCGTTGGTATTGACCGGAAGGTCGAGAAAGAATCCGAAGAGTGGCGACCGAAAGACGTCACGGCAGGAGAGGAAGAGACGGAAGCAATATCGATATATACTCATGGTGGCGCGAATCGTCTTTCTTTAATTTCACGTGCAACGAACTGTCTGTTATTCGTGTCGATCTATCTGTTATTCTTATCCTGCCCTATCCTATTATTGCCTGGTGTCGCGCGTCGTCGTTGCGCGAAAGCCGATGGAAAGAAAGAGAGAGAGAGAGAGAGAGAGACCTCTTTGCGGGCGAACTTGATCCTGAGCACGCGCGCGCGCTCACCGAGAAAGAGAATCCTTTTTCAGCGGTCGCACTGGCGACGAGCCAGAAACCTGATGTGTTTGCCGAAATAACAAGGTCAGTTGTTCCAGCTTGAGAAGCGGCGCGGAAGGACGAAGGCTTTCCCATTATCGGCTTATCGAGTTACCAACTTCATATACTAATTATACCGGCGGTCGCGTTTTACATCGGCCGTGTCCTCTTGCTTCTCCTCTCCGTCGCTCCCTCTCCCACCCACCTGCCCTAAATATAGCAATCACCGAAATTCAGCGCGTAGGCGTATCTGCATCCCCGATGGCCGGTGGCGGACAAATATTTTTTTCGTGCGCCTGCACGATATGCATACTCACGCCGACCCAGCGGGCGCGCAAGCAAACACGCGCGCAAAACGCTCTTTCGAATATCCATCGACCGAGGGACCGCGCGGATCGCTTCGCGCCGATTGACTTAACTCGATCGCTGTCGGATAGGATTTATGTGTAAATATGTCGCGGCGATATCGCTAGCCGTAAAACGCAGCACCATTCCCGCGATCGATCTGACGTGCAAGTCAGCTCCGGAGACGCTCGTCCGCGTCACGTCACGTTTCCTCGCGCGCGCATTCCCTGCGACCGTGTTGTGAATTCGTCGAAATGCGCGCGCAGGAACTGAGCAGGTGACATACATACATAATGTGCTTTTGTAAAAATTGTTCTTCTCCTCCACTAGAAATTTGCCTCATGATCGTCACTGAATTGAACCCAACCAGTTATCTGACTTGTTGTCAGGTCTTCATAAATCATGTAACGTAACGTGGTAATCTGGGCCTTATCAATAATAATGCGGAAAAAGGTGGTTGGATAAACCAATTTCTGGCAAAATATGAGCGATTCAGAAATCCCGATTGAAATTATCAGAATTTAATCTGAATTATCAGGACTTCTGGTCAACTTGGACAAAAATCTGGTAATTTCAATTCGAGTTTCTGAATCGATTTAGATTTCATCAGAAATTGGTTCATTCGACCAAACTTCTTTTTCTGTAGAGAACTGTTAATAATTGTAACTCGATAACCATCCTTAACACAAACTAGATAACTGATTAGGGTTCGCCAGGGATAACGATCATGGAATGAATTTCCAGTCGTTAATCCAACTATATTCCAACTTACGAATGACAACGCGTTACGTTTTAATATTACGACCGAGGCAGTTCGTTGTTGACAAGATATCAAGTTTGCTCAAGCTCAAAAGTGTTATTCGTCTTTCAGAAGAAGGGGAAAGCGACATTGAACGCAGCGCGAACGACCCGCCGTCTCGCCGAAAGAATATGTTTCGAGGGCACCTACATCTGAAAATCCTGCGGTCTAAAAGGGAAGGAGCGAGTCCTTCTTACCTTTGGGAATCGGCTTCGCCCTTGGGCTACGTGATAGGATAGCTTTCCCGTGGATGGGCGATTCGCTCGATTCGAAAGCACATTTTTCTGTAACCCTATACGAGAGGGATGAACAAGGTCGAATCTATTCCACCCTCGCCACCTTCGTCCGATCCCTTTTCTAGTCCAACCCTGAGCACTTAACCCAACGCGTTTAATGGCTATTTTTCAATTGGATCGTCCTCCCACATTACCGGCGATTCGACTTTTATTCGTTCCCTGTGTGCGTGCGTACATTTGCGTGATGCGTATGTGTATGTGCGCGTGTGTGTGTGTGCGGGTATGTTCTCGCAAGATCGTTCCTCAATTCGCTGATTTATTATGCTGACATTATATTCTTCTCAACAAATCCCTAACGTCGTAATTGCATCAAGATACGCTAAGTAGTACTCGTTATTGTATCGGAGTAATTGCCAACCCCTCAAATTATTAGGTCGAACGAACGTTATCGTGTCGCGGCTATCGAATTGTCTCTCACTTGATACATAATCTCGTTCTATCTTCTCGTTCGCAGCTCCTCCGCGTATAAAAGCGCGAGGCCGTTAAATCTTTGAGTGGCTCTGTAAGTAGCCCTTAACATCATTGTGCGACCTTTTAGGCTGTTAGGAAACCCGCAAAAGATCGGTTTCCAAGGATTTCCCCTGCGGGTTCATAGTCATGCGGGCTAATACTCTCGCGCGCGCGCGCCGGCATCCTCTGCACTCTCTGTCGATTTTTACGAGACCATTTTTTAGTCATCACCCCTTGGTCGCAGAGCCCACCTTCCTCCTGCTTTTCCCTCTCTCGTATCCGCGTCGAGCGCTGTTCCTCATAGCTCCGCGAACGAGACGATTTCACGGGTGCGCCGAAACGATTGATGCCCGATCGTCATCTCACGGCCCGTGATTTGATCTCGACGGCTGATATCCCTTTTGAAAGCTGAGGGGTAGGTTCTCTCGAAAATATCGAGTGTTTCCGCGACGGAAACTATTGCAATATGTCGTCGCGTGCGATCGGATATCAAAGAGCGGCATAGAAGGGGGACGCGGCCACTTCTTCCGAACGCGCGATATATTTTACACACACTACTTCGTCACGAGATCGTACACGAGAGAAATTTAATCGCTTAATAGAGAAAATACATGAATAAGCGGCGGCCAAGTTGCAAAGTGAATCGGAACGATGATCGCGGGCAGCTAGGATATCCTGATCCCGAATGTAATCCGTTTAGCGATACGTTTTGCTTATTCTCAATTTGCTATCGCGAGAAGGACGCCAGGACTGAAACAAATGACTGTCACATAAATTACGATGGTATCTTGACGTTCCCGTGCGGTTACAGACGTCTCGGATTCTCTATGCGAGCGAGCTCGAGAAGCGCTGTCGAGGAGCTGTTACCACCAGCGTAGGTTTTATGGTTCAAGGACCACTCTCTCGTTATCGAGCGACGACCCTCGCGAAATACAGACACAAAGTGAAATTCGATTTATTTCTCGGCGAGATAATCGGTCGTCTGTGTAACTGCGGGCGTCCCTTGTAATTTGCACGTACAGGACATTCGTCATAAATGACGTATGGCCTACGATACCATCCTTTTTTTAGTCAGTCTTTCAATACGTCCGATTTGAGAGAAACGAATGAGCGATTTTGCGAGTTTTACATCCGAGAGAAAGATCTCTCAATGCAAAGTGCTATTTCTTTACTCTGAGTGAAAACTTTTATAGAAGATGTATTCCTCTTTTAATAAGAATTGAACCATTAATCGAAAATTATCACATATTATTCTAACTTTTTTTTCTTTTGAATCAAGAAAAATATGTTTGAAGCAAAATTCTCTCTTATGCACGATATCAGAGAGATAACCTAAGCAAGACCTAGGAGAACTGCAGATAAAAGACAAAATTCCTCCAACTTCCAGAATATTACTTAGAATATTTTCCTTTCGTGCGTTTAGAGGGATTCTCTCGAGACCATATGCAACAGTGAAATTCTCTAGGATTCAGAGTAGTCCGCCAAGGATGGTATTATATTTTTTGGATGTACGTATATCGCACACAGAACGCGGGCTCGCGAAGGAGCCGGGGTATATCTCGCGACATCCTACCGATTGTTGGCGGCTTCGGCGAGACGTTAACTCGCTGGAGAGCGCCTCGAATACATCCGAGCCGTTCGGAAATATGAAAGTCAAGAGGACGAGAGAGCCGGCTGCGGCCGGCTGAGCTCGCGCGGATAGCTGTCGAACCGCGAGGACGTAAAGGACGAGGAATAATCAAAGCGCACTTCCACGTTGCTATCGCAAAAGGACGAATCCGAAACAAACGATTGCCGTATAAATTACGATGATATCTGGTGCAGAGCGTTGCGCCCGTGGCGCTCGAAATGCCGGAGGAGTTAGTCGAGTAGTCTCGAGTGCTTTCCTCTCTCGGTGTTGATACTTGTTGTCGGTCGACTTCGGTGTGATTCACGGCCGGTCGATTTACTTAATGAACACCCCACAAATATCCGCGAGGTTTTATCGATCCGACGAGCCGCCTGACACCGGCAACGTCGGCGCTCGCTTTGTAAACGACTTTATTAAGCGCGCGATCCAATCCCGCGTCGTGAATGCGCCTGATCGGGCTTGAATCGGGCTTGAATCGGGCTTGAATCGGGTTTGAATCGGGAGGAGAATGGCAACGCGCGCGCGCGCGCGTAGAAATCAAGAATGATTTAGAATCTTAGAGAACGCAAACTGGCAGGTATTTTATAATTAGGTTTGTATTTCGGACTGAGAAGAAGGGAGAGAGAACGCGGGAGCGAGCGAGAGAGAAACATTGGATTCTCTCGGAGGTATTTGGAGCGGGAAGGAACATTAACGCGCGCAAACGGAAAATCGCGAGCTTCGAGGATCAAGTTCTCGCGTCGGGTTAGGTATTGAGGAATATTCCCGAGACGTCTGCTTGAGTATTCTCCTAATGTAAGCCCTCGCTATTGCGACCCTCCGTAGCTGGAGTTTCTATTATGCTACCGCCGGGCGGCAAGACAACAATTCGACGAAGGGGAGTCTCATCGCGAAAATCGACAAACGATTATTGATGCGCCGTGGGAGGCGGTAGGTAGGTAGGTAGGTAGGTAGATAGGCAGGCAGGCAGGCAGGCAGGCAGGCAGGCAGGAAAAACTTCGAACCACGCGCGCGGAATTATCATTCGCGGATTCGTAGTTTTATCAATCACCGAGTGAAGATGTCGTGGGCTGACGTGGGTGGCGAACAGGACGAGATGCGCGGGAGGGACAAGCGCGAGTTTAAGTGGCGTGGGAAAGCAGAAAGTGTGCTCGCTCGCGCATCCATCATCCGATCCACATTTATCGTATCGTTTGGCATTGGTCTACCTGCTCTTCCGGCTGCTACCATTGATAAGGGAGATAAGTGTACCCATTGCGCGCGCTCCGCCGCGGAAGAAGACGGACGACTTCGAATGATGGCCGGTTTTCTACCGTCGTTTGCGCGTTTCGTCTCCGGCTCCGAATCAATCAGCGCCGCGATAAGTACGGGATGCCGAACGGAACACGTTTGATCCGAAAGTAGGTAGTTAGGTAGATAGGTGGCTAGGTAGGTAGGTAGATAGGTGAATAGGTAGGTAGGTAGGTAGGTAGGTAGGTAGGCAGGCAGCATTGCGCCTCGCACCGGACACCGATTCGCCGCGTTTCAGTTAGCGGCAAATCGAGCGTGCGATCGCGCTTGAATTATCGACGGCCGGTGGAATCCGTAACCAAATCCGTAATTCAATTTGTATTTGAGTCGACATTAATATTTATTGTAACCTTTGGGACATCGATATTCGTGGCGAACGAATGAAACGTTCTAAAAATAATTGGATCAGAAAGGGCTGAGAGGAAGCGCGTCGATGTCGAAAAACAATAATTTTCGAGCGATGAATCATCTCCAGCAAAATAAAATTCACGCATCAGCACCTTTCGCGACTCTCTTATGTCTGTTCATAGACCGCACCCAGAGACCAGCATCGCGCGGAATAGCTACACACTTCAGACGCAGTTTTTATATGTCGTAAAGGTCTTTTAACGCCTCCTATGCGAAGCCATTAAAGACGGGCCTGCGAGTCTTCTTACGATGCGTGAAGCGCGGCCGATGGTACGGACATAACATGGGACTTTATGTTCAATTTATTGGCCACGCAGAAGTTGAAACTGCCTGTACACTATGTTCCGCGGAGCGTCGTTGGAACGACTGTTCGTTGAATAAACGACGGGCCGCAAGTATACCTATATCCGAGTGCGGGTGAGCTTGAGCGGAGTTAAACTTTTATACAGCCAATTCTCGCGCGTTAAAATTTCGGTGCGTTCCTCCGTTCGCGTAACTTCGTAAGCGCCTGTATACGTTTACGTAGCCTATTATGTAAATCTAAGGCGTCTGTGTCCTGTGATTTACTCACTTGCTGGCGGCGAGAAAAGAGCTCGGCGCTTTGGCGCCGAGCTAAGGGAGAATCGAATTCGAACCGCGAAATGCGGGAAGGATTGCGTACTCTTTTAAAGTGAATCGGCAAAAATGTTGCTGATCTAATAAGTAAAGGGAGTGTTTCGTCGATAGCACTGTTAGATTTCGAGTTCGATGAGTGGCATGGGAATTTTTTGTGGTTCCTGATAGATTTTCGAGTGCTGAATTCACTCTTTCCGATCGCAAACTGTGATCAGATCCCCAGGCCATTTTAACGATTTTTCAGCTGCTATAACTTTGAAAGATTATACACAGTTCGCAGCTCCACTGGGGCTCAAAATAAAGCTTTTTTAAAAGTTGGTACATTTACTGGAAAAAATAAAACCAAAGCGCATCACTCTCTGGAATTAAAGAAGGGAAACGTTGAACTAAAGTGCAAAACCTTGTTGTTAGCGTTATTATATTGTATTATATATATAAATCCAGAGATTGATGCGCGCAGGCTTTATTTGTTTCAGTGAAAGTACTAACCGAAAGTTTTGCTTTGAGCCCCGGTGGAGCTGTCAACTATGTGTACTTTCAAAGTTAGAGCAGTTGGGAAATCGTTAAAATGGCCTGCTGTTGGGATCTAACATATCAATTTTCTCAAAATCTAGAGGTGAATATTTCTTGCAATCCGATTAAAATTCAAGACACCCAAATCTATCAAAGACTATAGAAAATTCCTATGCCACTCATCAAACGTCTAATTTGTGTAATTACTGATTGAGTATTCGCTGATTTTCCGAAGAAACAGTAAGTCCAACTTTAACCCTCCGTCAGTGATGTCTCACTGACTTTGGGAAGTAAGATTACATTGCAAAATCTATAGTATACTCGTGGACAGGGAGGCTATCTGTAATTCTCCGGGTGAGTTTATGAACTCGTCCGTCTTGTCCAGTGGGAGAATTCTCCCAATGAAAAACGAATTTTCTTATTGGACAAGAGTTCACAAACTCACCCCAAAAATTACGAACAATCTCCTTATTCACGAATGTAGACAGATTCGTTATACGCTGCACCAAATCCAACTTTTTGTATTTGTAACGATAGAATGAACGGCTTCCATGCGTCTTGCGTGCAACGACATCGTCTACGTTGGCAAATTGCAGTAATGACGAAAACAGTTACTATCGGTTGGTTCCTTCGGCGAGATCTTACTGATTGCAGTAAAATCTCGTGATTTGATTATATTTACAACTGAACCATCAGTTACAAGTGTAGCATTTCAGTGAAGAATGCACTGGTTACATTGGAGACTAGTCGCCTGCGGAATTTACACCATGGAGTCGGCCACGTAGAAATTCCGGCGAAACAATTCGATCGCGTTGCGAGTGAACGCAGGCGCGTTTGAAAGCCACGGACGCACGCGGGGCATGTTATCGAGGAACCGTTCGGGCGTAATGAGGCCCGATGATCTTCGTCGAATGGAAAGCTCCCTCTCTCTCTCTCTCTCCTCCTCTCTTCCTCTCTCCCTCGGCGTTCAATTCCGATCGGGCGGCTCGCCGCGGCGGCCGCGTCGAGTGCGGAAAGATCGTTCGCGATCGCTCGTATCATTTTATCCGCGCTCAGTTCCACGTCGGCTGGAAGCATCCGGCCGGCGCGGCCCCGTGATACGGTAATAACCGTGAAATTAGCATAATGTCACGCTACATGACAGAACGACGGCCGCTCGGACCGACCGGTGCTCGAGGAGTTAAGCGTAATCCGCAGCGGGAGTTCGGGGCTAGTGGCAGATGTCTCGGCACTAACTTCTCGTTCGACGAGAAGGCGAAACGGCTACGCCGACTGTCCGTGATCTACGCACTTAATTGCGGGGATCGGCGGTGAGACGAGAAATTTCTGCCCGCGAGTCGGTGTGATCTGCCAGCTTGACGCGGCCGGATGAACGACAAAACATTCTTGTCACGAGACATCCGAAATGGCGCGAGATTGAAATGAAATTTCAAACGGCCGTGGAACTTTGAAGCGTGGGTCCACTGGGTCGACGTGGACTTAATTCGAGAAAGATACACTCGCGCCGCGTCACACCGCACCACGCCGCAGCGCGCCGTTCCTGGTGCCGAGAATCGATACCACTTTCGGCCGGCATGCCAATGTGCCACGGTGGCGTTCGTTAGGTCGGAGGCTCGCACCTTGCGTGGTGCGAAATATCGATCGTGGTCGGAGGATATTCCGTTCGCGAGGGTTACCGAATAACGCGCGCGCGACTGGTTCCTATGGTATCGCCACCTCCACTCGGAATTCGAGCCGCGACGTTTCGCGATTTCCGCAAAGCAGCTACTCGTTTGTGACGCGGAAAGGATAAATTATCGTAAATATTCTCCTTGCTGGTATAAATAAATTTCCGCAACGAAGATTGATCGTTATAAATGAAAAGATGATATATGGAACGCATTACGTAATTCGATACCGCAGGAAATATATTCATATATCAATTTCAAGGGATTAGATTAAAAGTATCTCTCTCGTCACATGCGACCGTTTTATAAGAGTGAAAAAAAAGCGTGGGGTAATAAAATGAGACGCCTCACTAACGGCATCAATATTAATTTGCAATATTCGAAAATGTGCCAATTATATATATATAAAGTACTTTTATATTATTACTATCCCTCGCAAAAAAGAGAGATGAGAGAGAGAGAGAGAGAGAGAGAGAAAGAGAGAGGAAATTTTATCTTCCTGTTTTAGTTCCATATTATAATTAACTTCAAGAAAAGTACAAAAATAAGGTGAATTCGGGAAAAAAAATAAGTCAAATATTATATTAAAATTTACAAAAATAAGGTACAAAATAAGGTACAAAAATAAGGTGAATTCGGGAAAAAAAATAAGTCAAATATTATATTAAAATTTACAAAAATAAGGTACAAAATAAGGTACAAAAATAAGGTGAATTCGGGAAAAAAAATAAGTCAAATATTATATTAAAATTTACAAAAATAAGGTACAAAATAAGGTACAAAAATAAGGTGAATTCGGGAAAAAAAATAAGTCAAATATTATATTAAAATTTACAAAAATAAGGTACAAAATAAGGTACAAAAATAAGGTGAATTCGGGAAAAAAAATAAGTCAAATATTATATTAAAATTTACAAAAATAAGGTACAAAATAAGGTACAAAAATAAGGTGAATTCGGGAAAAAAAATAAGTCAAATATTATATTAAAATTTACAAAAATAAGGTACAAAATAAGGTACAAAAATAAGGTGAATTCGGGAAAAAAAATAAGTCAAATATTATATTAAAATTTACAAAAATAAGGTACAAAATAAGGTACAAAAATAAGGTGAATTCGGGAAAAAAAATAAGTCAAATATTATATTAAAATTTACAAAAATAAGGTACAAAATAAGGTACAAAAATAAGGTGAATTCGGGAAAAAAAATAAGTCAAATATTATATTAAAATTTATATTAAATAATTTATATAAAATTTATATAATATCATATTAAATTTTCAAATATCATATTATGTGAGTGAGAAAAATGTCATGACATGTTACTCGACAATGACTTATGGGTCACAGCGTACCTGTTATTTTGTCTGACAGATTATATTGATCAGAGACGTATCTATCTGAAGGCTAACAAAACTTGAGCTGTCATATCCAATTGTCGAAAGGTGAAATAATTCTCATTAATAGGGATTTACAGATCACGTAAAATATAAGAGAACATCTTTGATATTCTATTGGTTACTTTTAATCGACGTTAAAAAATCTCACAAGAGGAAAATCACGAAAATTTTCTTGAGAAAAATTATCGCGCTGCCGTTCGCGTTTATGTTTTCTTTTCTGTTCGTGTTAATAAGAGAAGTTCACGGAGGCGAGAAGGAAATAGCCGCACCGACGGCGCGGCAACGGATCGGACTTGATTCGAATCTGACTGCACTTTATTTTTCTTAATGCGGGCCTGCTGCGGGCTATACGTTAGCTGTCGCGTTCCAGATCGGCGGCAGCGCAATTTCAAAGAAACCACCGACCGCCAAATAAATCCCATCCTCGCTATCGATTGCCTTCCAGGGATGTTCGTTTCGTATGGCTTGCTTGCTTGCTTGCTTTACTAATCCCCGTTACCCAGCGGGAGTTGGTACGTGTCCGTGTAAACACGCGGTAGATCGATGTCGCCGCGAATGAAACATCGGCCGCGCGATCGTCGAATGTAAACAGTTAAAAAAAAAATTTCCATACATATATGCGTTCGGTATGCGCGCGAGGGTTTATAACTCGCCACAAGACAGAGAGAAGCGCAGACCGACGATATAAAAATTCATCGGCACGTGAAATGGAAGGACAATATTTTATGCGCATACAATGCATCGCCTCAAGTTCCGCAATCGTGCATTTCTCCCAAATTCCTGAAGAAAAAAACAGCGAGAAGGCAGGGAAGAAATAGGCATGCGTCAATACGACTTTTTTGTTGCGTTCTACCTCTAATAATTTTAACACGTATGCGATTATCACTTCAAGCGAGTTATTTAACCTATTTAGGACGGCTGGCGTGTACATTTCAATATGTGCGACACTCGCGGCCGAGAAACGAGAAATGTTGCAACAATTCAATTGACGTGGCGGACATGTATTGTTGCTTCAGATTCGTCGAGGATCTTTTGTCGTACATATACGTTGATCATACAATTGTTTAGTTATCTACTATGGGATACCAGTGCGCGTTCAGTTTAGTCAAAGTCACGACATATTGCCGCGCATCGTCGTCGTGAAGGAGTTGAAACGATCAGGTTGGCGACGCGGACAAAATACTCGGCGGAGTCGACCGAAGACGCGTTCGCGAAGAAAAACACCTGCAACGATATCGGGACAAAAAGGGAATTCACGATACGCGTAATTAAGGTGATATACGGGCTCGATAGCATCCGAGGTGTTTCCGCGCGAAATTCGTGTGCTAGCAAACATCCCCTCGCCGCAGATGCGGCGCGGCGCGCTCACGTCGCGCCAAACAGCGCCGATTCACAAAGGACGGTCGGCAAAAAGTGCCGTAGCATTGTTATCGGCAGACCCGCCGGCGTATTTATATTAAAATAATATTGAGATCCGCCGGCTGTGTATAATTAAGGACGGCCGGACGGTCCGGCCGGACGGGCCTTTAATTCCGCCCGGATATAGATCCGAAGGCCGGGGGCCGTGGAACGTAGAACGCGAACCCCTCGATCTTCATTAATACGCGGGCGGCGGAGCTTGAAAAATTTCCAGTCGCTTGAGCTCCCTCGCCGCTAATCCGCCCGTCTCTTTCGCTCTCGCCCCCGCCGGCGCGTTATCACCGCGGCTGCGTTGTATTTCGGTGGCGGCGATGGCGGCGGCGGTGGGATGCGCGGCAGATATCAGGATTTGCAGGTTCATTCGACGGCGTTATCGCGGCTATATAGCGCGCTTGTTACGGCCACTTTTCACGCGCGCGCCGTTGCCGTCCATTGAGCGTAATGACGCGAAAAAAGAGCAGGTGCCGAGATTCGTTTTAATTAACTGGTCCACGTGCGCCGCCGTCGCGGCTCGTACAGCTGGCGTATTCCGGCTCGGCGGTTTTCAGCGCCACGTCCGCGACATCGGATCCGAACAAATATTGGAAGTCGGGGAAAGTCGAGGATTTAGGACGCGCGCGCGGAAAAAAAATGCACCCCCTTCCCGCGCGCGGGGCTGATCTCGTGTGAAAAATGACGCGTCCGACGTCGCGACGGCCGACGGGGAAAACGTGAAGCGCCGGATGTGCGAGCTCGCGATTTTCGCCGTCGCGCGCGTGCCTATCTATCACTGTAACTGTTGGGGCTTGTCCGTCTCGCGGCAAACAAGCGCTAACGAGCGTTGATTAACAATCGATACCCTTCCGCTCGCGGCGCGATCGATTGATGCTGTCCCGCTGCTTGACTCAAAGGTAAAGGGCGCACTGTCGCCTTGTGTGACACCACGCTCTCGTTTCCGAATACTGAAATAGAGGAGTCCACGACAAAATTACCCCGGATAAACTCTCATGGATATCACGACGCGAGACAATCGCGAGACAATGGAAGCTTCGCGGGGAGTCCTTTCAGTTACATTTATCAAGTAAACATGATATTGTGTATTGGATTAATTATCAAATTTACATCGTGTAATAACGTGAATTTCTTATCGCGCTGATGCGGCAACAAACTTACTAAAAGTTTACGTTCGAGTTTTCATATCATACTTAACATTATTTATTGTTTGACATTTGTTTGGAGCAAATTTTTTCAATTTTTCCATATTTCTCTCGCGCTTCAATCTCGCCGTTTTATATGACAAGTGATGAATGAAACCTGATCAGCTATAAGAGATTCAACATTGTTGAGTTTCGTGATTTAATATGCTTAAAGTTGCTCTGCGAAGTTTACGTAGGTTAGTTAGTCGTACGTCGCCGGGATATGCATAAGAGCGCATTAACCAAAGACAAGCCTCGTCTTCGCAACATAATTTAATTTCACCCGCTCGGTCATTCGCGCAACGATTCCGGCTGTCTCATCGATAGATAGGAGGTCGAAGGGCGATATCGTAAGAAAATTAACGTTAGCTAAGCGAACACATACACACACACACACATACTTACACAAATTCTTTCTCTCATTTCTCTCTCTTTACACAGCTGGGAAGTTAGCATACACGAGGAACCCGCGCGACTGCGGGACGCGTTCGAATATTCCACAGATTCCATCAGCCGCGTCACTTTGTGCTAACACGAGGTGTCCCAAATGTCGTTCTCGTCGACGGTGGGACGGTGTCGTTCTTCGATGCGATGCTTATAGAATGCAGGGGCGTATATTAGATTTACATGTAGATAGTGCTCAAGCAGCCAGGCGCATAGACGGGGAGTGGTGGGTTGGCGAAGGCCAAACACTTTGCAAGGAGTAAGTGCCCTCAGGGCACGAATTGAAAATCAGGACTCCGACCTGAGCTAAGATGGGATAAACTGGGAGGCGCGTAGGCGAACGTTCTCGACGACGACGAGGGGGCGGTGGCGGCGGCGGCGACGGCTGGGTCTCGTTCGCTTACATTTTCGCTAGCGCGCCGCAGACGCAGCTTGGAGATTCGGCACGCCGGCGAAGTGCACGGATTGAATATTCAGCCGCGACACGCGATGCGTCGGAGAAGAGAGTCTCGGTCTCTTCGTGCATTAGTAAGATTTTCGTTCGACGGCGCAATTATATCCAAGTCTACACGCACGGCAATGTGCCGCCGTTTGAATTAGCATCGTCGAAGTGGAGTACAACGAGACAGACGTGTTCGCGTAGGTATATACCTCGCGCTTTCCACGTGAAACTCGTGCGTTTCGCATTCGAGCAAACGGAATTAGCGCGACGTCGATAGCAAGCGCCTGCGAGTGCGGTAGTTTTCGGGACGTACCGTCGGAATCCCGATGTAATCGGCGTGTAAGAAGGGAATTATCGCCTCGTGCGATATCCCCGAGAATGTCGGTCGCCGCGGAATTAAAGATTCACGACGTTGGTGATAATGCGGCGAATAATTGTCGCTCGCAAGCTATTTAGCATACATAACCGCGTAATTAACTGCACGTTCCCGTGTTTGATATGGGACGTGATTTTTGTTCGGTATATTGCTACGACGGATGTGCAAGTGACACGGTCCTCTCGGCTTTCTTTTCAGAATAGAGAGAATCATTGACAAGTAGATTACGCTCGATCGAGGCGCGTGTCGTACAAACACCTCAAACAAAACGAGACAGGATCGACACCGAGAGCCATGCGAGTTTCGACTATTCCATGTTCAATATTAACTCCTGGCTTCTGCCCACCATTTTGTAACTTTCCTTGTTACTCGCTTCGAAAACGGATATAATCCTAGTATGTATATGCATATACATATATAGTGTATAGTATAATCGTTCGCCGCTGTCTAAAATTTATATGCGCGAGTTTATATAAATTTTATTTTTCTTTAGATCGCGCAATATAAGTACTAATGTTTATTTTAATCATCTTCCGAAAATACACGCGGTACTATTTATGCTATATTTTAATCATTGAATATTAAGTAATGCAAGTAAAAGTTAACGAAAATAGAAAAATAATAAAGCAGGAACCATTGAGAGGGAATTTAAAAATAACGAAAACAGAATCAACGGAGAAGAGAGAATTAACGAAGAGAGAGAGAAAGAGAGAGAGAGAGGGAGAGGGAGGGGGAGAGAAAGATTCCGTAAAAACAAATTGCGCGATATTACGCTCATCTCTTCCCAACGAAAGAAGACAAAAGAGAAGGAATAAAAATACGAAATCATGTAAGCGTAAGGAATGGATTCGTTACCGTGAAATTATCAGCGCGAGCATGCATCGCGCACAATCAATAACAGCTAATATATTTCGACTACCGGCACTATCGCGACATCATCCGCGTACGAGTGGCACGGAAAGAGTCCCTGCCGCATCACGAAGCACCATTTTCGTAACTCAGCGTACGTAGACCGGCTCTCTCGGCTTATCTCCCTTCCAGCTGAGCAGTTAGTGGTAAGGCGCGAAATTTCACAAAGCTGCAGTTGGAGTGAAATTTGTGCCTAGCTACGGACTAGCTACGCCGGACACGGTCGAGCCGATACGATCGCGGGGATGATACTTGCGGGACTCGCGTTCCACCCGGGAGACGTCGATGATGATGGCCGCACGAGGGGTGGCGGACGGGGTTTAGCGGGGGTTAGCGTGTTTCACCGCTTCCCGAATTCGGAGCGCCGCGAATTTCGTATTCCGCGTAGCCTCGCGCGCTCACGAAGTTAAACTAAGTGCAGTTTGTGCTCACTGGCCATCATAACGCCAGGGTGTATCAGGTCGATTGGGATACGTGCCGCATTCACCCTACTTAAGCCACGGTTTCGTGTTCCGTTCTCGTTGCCGAAGCTTCGGATAAAATTAGGTACCCGCCTCGCCGGCCGCGCCGGTATAGTTATATAGAAAGTACCATCTGCCCGACGCAACGCCGATGCAATTAGCGTCGGCCGAAGGAGCTCTTCGGCCGATTACGTTGCCGAATGCGCGAACAAGATAGACGCGTGTCTCGCACGTCCGCGTGGACGAGCGAACTTTTCGCGCGAAAACTGAATTATCGACGAATTGACTGGCGTAGTTCTCAGAAACGATGGACGTGTCCTGATTGCGTATACACGCAAAAGAAAAAAAATATATGTATATATATATATATATATATATATATATAAGTATATATAGTGTAGTCTTCATATAATTTTTTTTTTTAATTTTATTAATGTTTATCTTTAATAATGCAGGAGTAAATTGTAAAGGCTACCTTGTTAAGGAACGTAATAAATTCAATAAATCAGTAAATTAAGTAATTTAGCGATTTAGTAAAATCACGGTTTGGCAAAATTTAGTAAATTTTGTTAGAAACCACGTTAGCGCGTTCACAAAAACGTCACAAATTTTTGGACAGTATATTTCCTGTATAATTTCCAGTATAAGATATAAAGTACATTCGAAATAAGAGGATAGTCAATTGCAAGTCAACATATTCTTCAGTTACAAAAATTCTATAGTAATTTTTACTATATAATTTTCCTCGTACACATTTAAATTTAACCATAAAATGTACAGTTCATACAACTTTTTAGAACAAAACACCCGATAACTGACAGTAATTCTTTTCAATTCTACCATGTTTCTAATAGTGCACAGAAATAGAAAGATTATCAGTAGAAACTCTATCTTTCTAAAAAACAAATAGCAAATTTTTTAGTAGCGCACTTCACAATTCCTAAAATATAAAAGTAGCGCATACGCAATGAAAGACTAGCCAATTACTGCAGAATGTCGATCTTTTCCCCAGTTACAAAGTCTTCCATAGCAATTTTTACTATAATATTCTCTCCGTGTAGTTTCGCGTCTTTTGGGATTTTCGGAGATGGACACGTGATCAAAGAAACGCGAAGGATCTCTGAATGATCGGCAAGCACAAGATGCGGCGGAGAAACGAGAACTTCTCTTTCGAAGGAGAGCATCGTCATAGGACAAAATAAACTGTAATAAATCTTACATCGGCATATTTGTGCAGTAGCAGTCGGCTACCGCTGTCTGATATCGATCGCGGAATGTGAATTTCCCCCTTGTCGTCCAGTCGCGTCTTTTATTCCCGGCTGCTCCGACGAGATTAAATCAGCGCTCCGCAGTCTCAATTCCGTTGATAACGAACGAACGTTCATAAAATTCAATATAACAAAAAGCACTTTAACAGCCGACAACGTGCATTATCGCTCTTAACGAGTTTTTCATAACGTAACGTACGTGATGTTGATTTTAACGCTACTTTTTACGACGTCCCCGTCGTCGCCTTACCGCGTCGCGCGCACATTTACTCACTCTCTCTCTTTCTCTCTCTCCCTCTCTCTCTCTCTTCCTTTCATACACACTTACACGTGCACGTACGAACACACACACACACACACACATTCCGAGATCTCTTTTTATCATAATAAAAAAGAATGCACTGCATCGCGTTTATCTATTGCTAATAGTCAACTTCGAAGGGATCACGACACGACTCATTCCGTGCATCAGCTTGAAAGCTGAAACGTGCTCGGCGAATCGTAAAACGTTTAATAAAATCTAAATGGCAGTAAAACGAACCGCGCAGCATTCGACCGACCGACCGATCGGCCAACCGTCCCTCCGTCCACCGACGTACGCTCCGTTGAAGTTGATTTCATATTGTTTGCCGTTTAATTATATTATATCTCATATATATCCGGCCTCACAGTAGCGTTAATGGCCATGAGCATCGGCCGCGGTCAATTATGTCAGTCGTGATGCCGTTGAAAACGCCGCGTTACTCACGTGCGGCTCGTCCAGCCGAATGCCGGACGGCGGTGAACGAGCGCGCGCGCTTTATTAATTCGATAAAATGCGATTAGGTACGGCGGTCCGCGTGCGCTATGTAATAATAACGTGGTGATTAAATAGGAATTAATTAAGGGGTACGTGTTATCGCGTCTTCGTAATTTACGAGCGGGTAGAATCTAGGATAAAGAAGTTAATAGGACTCTACTAAACTTATTACGGAATATATTTTAAGAGGTTTACACAGAGCCTCCACTACCAGAGCTTTCTCTCTCTTTCTCGCGCGCGCAACTCACGATCTTAATTTTAATGAGGTTCTTTGACGAATTTGGAACTCTAATTCCTGCTCCCTTATTAAGTTATAAGTGGAAGTATAGGTGGAAAGAAGGCACGTAGAAAGAGAAAGAGTAATTTAAAAAGGAAAAGATGACCATATAAATAGCCGCACATTATGATAAAATCAATGGTAACCCATTATTCTTCAAGAATCTGATACTGGAGTGTCATTACAAGAAGACAATATTATAGTTTTCCTTTTCATATAAATTCTTTTCAATTTTACTGTTTCTAGTAGTTCAGGAATAGACTATCAATAAAGCCTATCTTGCTAAGAAACATAACAAATTTTGCTGGAAATAGCTAATTTTTTAATAACACAGAAAAACAGTACGTTTGGTTCACACATATAAATCTGATTGTGCCTACCAGATTTAATATTGAATAATGTTCATTACGTATCTTCTTGTTATACCGTCCACTTGCATGATTACGACAGGTGATAAAAACGCGAATATATCAACGTGCAGAAAAGTCAGAATATATTTACAGAAAGAAAAATAGAGTCTCGGAAAATGTTTATTGTATACAACGCGCGTGCTTTGTTCGAAAAATTTCGCACACAGGGATTTCCGCGTAATCCGTTATTTTTCCCAAATGGTGCGCGCGTGATTTCGAGATTTGAAGCTATGTTACGCAACCAACGTCGAGCGGTACGCGAGAAATTCATTTTTGACTGATGTATGATAACCAATATTTGAGTAAGAATTGGCTGTCAGTGTTAGACCTAAATTATTCCGATTGTAATCCAATTTTGGATCAGTATTGGCTGTCAATACTAAACTGATATCGAGAATCTGACACTTAGTAAAGACCTGACAGTACTGAACGTAAAGTTTAATATAGATAATGAAATAAAATATTCACGAATGTTTTTATACTACAGCAGAAAAAGAAATATCCGTCGGAGCTAAAATATAGTTATGGCAGTTAAAAATGTACACTAAAATGTGTCATTAAAGTAGGGACAGCTAATGTTGCTACTAAAGCTAAATTTAATTAAATTAAAAACTAAATTTGGCTATCGGAAATATTCGCTGCCAGACAGGAAGTTCCCATTACTATCAATTTCGCTTTTTTTTTAATTGTACTTTATATCCGTAGAAAATATAAAACTGTCGCTCGCATTACATATACAAACCAAGGTTTTTCATTAGTTTTTAACATAGACTAAAAATTGATGTCTACTTTTTAGCGCAAGCACAAAAATCAATGTTTTCCGTACTTACATGAGTACGCTGTTTGATTCTTATCTCACAGATGATTTGATCCTTATGTGTAGAACGATTTCACATGCATTGGAAACACGGGTAACTTTTCCTTTCCAATGATCTTTGTTTCAAGTCGTTACAACGTCTAAGTGGAGCAATCGACGATTGTATCGATCTGCGCTTTAGATCACTCAGCGTTATCACAGCGAGCAGTGAACGACGCGACGCGTGAATGGAAGGCGAAACTACTTCCGCGAGCCACCTTACGCTGTACGCGACAGCATGAGACAAACTATCCCCACTCCGCCGCTGCTCAGGTAAGTATAGTGCCTCCCCCTCCCCCTCCGCCTCCACCCCACGTGCTGGATGCGGCCACGTGGTCGTTCACCTTATGTTATAACCATGGACGTAGTGTACATGGATCCCGCATATGACCAGAAAAGTGAAGCCAATATGTACAACCCCTCTCTGTTCTCTGTCTCTTTCTGCACAGACAAAGTGTGCAATAAAATTTAAGTAAGACTTTTACTTGCCAGTCTAGTCGGAGTGCTGTTGCGCCCTATAATATTATGGAAACGAAAAATGGGTGCACATGCAACAAAAAAGTGACAAAATATAAATAAAACTATAGTCCCTCTATTCTAGCTCTCTTTCTAGATGTTGGCTGCACTCTATTAGATGACAGAACATAGGGAATTCGGAGTCCATGTATACTATATCCATGGTTATAGCATAGAATATAGTGAGCCGACGCGAGAGCAAGCGCCAACGTCGCACGAATTTTTAACCTAAACTGGCTGTCGACGTCGCGGTCTTAAACGGTTATAACTCACAAATGACTTGACATAACAACATGAAATAAAAACAAGCTTTTTGGTATGCGTCCCCGCATGTGTCTATGTCGTCCTTTTATTATCCATTTGGAACAGTCGAGTGTCATGATCAATTAAAGCATGATAAACGCGATCACAACACGAAACCTTCTCTTTTATTTGCAATCGAATTGAATTCTTTCTTCGTCTCGTCTATTGTAACAATGGCGTGATTAATATTGTTACTGCAGACCAATGTAAAGAAATAATTATCGTGTTATTATTTGCAAAATGGTAGAGGGCTCTTTTGTTCAATTTCATGAGCTTTACACGTGCACATACATATACGTTGTGTCAGATATTCTGTATATATTTCCAACATTAATGCAAGAAATGTATAATAAAGATTATAAAGAGATAAAACATATTGTTTTACATACCCATTAATTATACAGGGTATCTGAATTTAAATGCTCACAGGCAGAATTTGGATGAAAAAAATCCTGTACCATTTTGTATAGATTCTACTACGGTAACTATTAAAATATTAATGAAAAATATTGGTCAATAAATTATTGAGATATTAATGAAAAAAACTGGTCAATCAATGCGCCCGATGCGGTAAGGCACGAGTAAGGTTAATTTCTTGCAGAGTCGAGTACTCGAGATTCACGAATGCATAAAATACACTAAAAATTGCCACTTTTTTAGCTATTCAAATAAATGTGCGCTTCTAATTTCAGTTAATAAATGTGTATTTCACAGCGAATGCATTTTGTGATGGCCGCCTCTTAGCAATGATAACAAAACAATCAGTTTTTTAATGAAGTTCGAGTCACAACCATTGAAATTTTGTTGACATTACTAAATCGTTTCTTTGAGTGTACCATTCTTATCATAAGTTCGAAATTTGGGAATGGTACGAATAGGGAGAGTCGATCATCGAAACCGTAGAACGCGTGATATTCGGTTCCCTCGTGAAGCGGCTGTGGAATTACGAGTAGGGTGGCGCGATTTTATTCTCTTCTCCTAGCTCGTCTTCTTTCGATATAACGTGCGAGAAACGGAAGAAGAAACGCGCGCGTTGAAAATCTCCATGAGTATTTAATAATCGAATGTGCATAAAAATATTTTGTTGACGATGGTTTGGCGAGTGTATCACACACGCAAACTCGCAGATATTCCTTTGCACACTTTAATCGAAAAATCCGTGGGCGATTTCATCTCGTAACCTCGATTGACGCGTTCTTTTGGCCGTGCGACCACATCAGGAAGGATCGCCATAACTCATAGTGGAATTTTAGAACAGGAGATCATTCTAGTTAGAACAGAGCCGCGGAGGAACAGGGACGCGAATTATAAAGGTGGCCTGAAATGCACTGCGGGACCACGTTTTATATGGTCGTAAAAAGCATCCATCATAGAGACCGTTGGTTACCACCGGTAGAGCTCGTAAAAAAAAGAGAGTATCGTTCTCTTCGCAAAATCCTGGGTTTCGGGAGTGGCTGCCGCCATCAAATTGCGGCTGCACGCTCGCGAGAGGATTTCTCGACGGACTGAATTCGATGTTGTTGGTATCGCGCCGAGCTGTCCGCGATTTCGTATGGAACAGTGTTAAGATTAGTCGCTACTTCATACGTCTTATGTATTCTACGAAATCGGGGTATCTTGGATAAACGAATATTCCATTGCTGTAATTATTTTGGGATTAAATACTGTGCGAGTGATTCTAAATTAAAACAAAAACAAGGAACCTTATTGCTAAAGGAAACCTGACCAAATCGATTGCGCGGTGTGCCAAGTGTAATCGTTATTACGCCGGATACCCAATAAGTACGAAACACTCTTTTCAAATTCTCGTTTCTCGCGAACGAGCAGCGTCGGTTAATATCCAGATTACTCTCGTTAAATTGGTACCTGATTTAAATTCACTACCAGCGATTGTGCTGAAATTCATGCCGGGCCGATTTCTTCCTTGTCTCCGTTGCGAAGACATCGTTCGGTTCGCGTCTGGGATGCAGAGAACAAGTGAGAGGGTGAGAGAGAGAGAGAGAGAGAGAGAGAGAGGGGGGGGGAAGGAAGGGAGAGAAAGAAAGAAAGAAAGAGAGAGGAAGGGAAATGTAGAAGGAGATGGAGCGAGAGAATGAGGGAGAAGCGATCGGGAACGGTAACGGATACCCGGCAAAGACGAAACTTGATTTTTATGGCGGACAAGTTTTAATCAAGTTCGGGAAATTAGAAGAAAACCTCGGCGAGCGTTGCCGGCGCCGCCACCCTCGCGCGCGCGCGATCCTCCGCCTACTTTTGCCTTCCATGGCCCGGATTTCCCCTTGTCTCCTATCGCCTTCAACCCCACCGTCCCTCTCTCTCACTTTCCACTCTGGAGCAGGGTGCCGGGAAAACTCGATAAGTAGGAAATGGGCAAGTTGGCACGTTTGCTAACTTCATATGTCCGCCCTCTGCCTGATATCGAGAGGCCGAAAGAAGCCACACCACTCGTCCACTTTTGCCCTTCCCTCCACTCTGATTTCCCTCATCCCTTTTCCTTTCTTTCTTCTTGCCCTTCTATGCGACAGTACCTCTCGAAAGGGTCTATACCCGAAAAAGCGGTCGCGACATTTATTTTCTCTTTCTGATACCCGTCGTACTCTCATGAGCGCTGTGGAGTATCCGAATAATATTTATTATTCCGGAACGAATAGCAGACGCAAGCGTAAAGAGGAAAGTTTATTGACTCTATAAATGAGTAATACTTCTTGTAATGCATTTGATTCTTCTCATGTAAAAGTTGATATAGAAAGCGAAAGAAAAAGAGGGCGGCGAGAGAGATAGAGAAAAGAGAGTGTGTGGTAAAATTTACGAATTAATATATAATAAATAACTCAATACGAATGTTTGAAAAGATAAATAATGTAATTATGCACGAAACGAGTTCTGAGCTTTAGCAGCGTTAATTAGTGATAGGATGACTTATGATTAATGAAGCCTTTCCTCTGGCTATGTGTTGATACCAATCATTCGATGTTTTTATTGATCAATTTGTTCCACGTTATTACGTTTAAATGAGTGAGAAGGGGGAGAACATATTCAATCATTAAACGAGAATAAGTGCGTTAGAAAGGCAATTTGATGGAAAAATCATCGCCCCGATGTGACATTTATCTAAATAAATGATGCAAATTTGGTAAAATTAATTTCTTCAACATGGGAGGTTTATTATTTAAAAAATAATAAGAGGGGTTCATTCATAATTATTATAATTTTATTATATATCGTACGCGCATATACGGTCTCATTACGGTCATGGACTCCTGTTTTGTGTATCTAGAAAATGTGATTAATCACGCGCATAAATAATTCCGAGATATAGGTAATTTATTATGTTCTATATTATTAATAATACGTTTGACGCAATATGTGCACACACCCGATTACAGTTAATGTTATTCGTTATTGTTATTTCATTGCGGTTGCTTCGGACGGCGTTTATTGCGACCAGCCAGAGAATTGGTTTTAATTGAACGGTATTCCGGCGAGTGCCAAATAATTATTTTCGCGAGCGGTGCGTTTTCGCAATTCATGGTCTAATCAGTACTTACGAACGAAACTGTGCGCCTTTAATAATGCTCGTCAATAACAATGACGAATCAAACGGTCGTTTTTGTTGCGAGTCGTCGTTCTCGCCGAGAAACTCACGCAAGGATCATTGCTTGTGCTGCGTTTATCAAACCGGCGATTCGCCTGATCTCAGATGACAGATAGACCTTGGCTTTAATGCGATTCTACCAGCAATTTTACGCTCCGGACATTTCGAAAAGCCACGCACAGCGGAGGTGGTAGAGGTGGCAGGAGAGCAAGGGATGGAAGTCAACCGTGCGCGTACAAAGGCTCGCGCTAGTGAGAAAAAATGGAAATTTCCCCCAAGCCTTTTACGCCACCGCTCTCCTGAGAGTGTTGTAAACATCGATGAAAAGAACCTTTGAACTTGTCGCCAATCGGAAACTACCCGGATTTAAATCTTCATCTTATAATTACGAGTGCCCTGGGGCGGAAAATTGACATCTGCGCCATGCTGGGAGAAAGGGCGAGAGAGAAGGAGAGATGGGGAGGAGAGAGAGATCGGCTCCTGCTCTTGCTTTCTACGAAAATATGCTGATCCTTCCATCGACGGAGCGGTGTTTTGGATATATTCGCTTAAATATATATTTTACGCGAGGATACGTTCTTGACTAAATTTCGGGCGCAAACTTGCGAAACGCACGACGAAGTGCTGTGGCGAAAAAAGCGCTGCCTCGACTCGAAAACGAGTGACGTACAAAAACAAAGCAAGGGAAAAGGCATTTTACGAGAGCGTGAAATATTCGACCAGTCGAAGGGAGTGTGTGACGCGATTGTTGATAATATAATTTTTTCAATATCGGTCGCGATCTCTCTGCGTCATACGCGCGCGCACGCACACAAACTCGGAATCACGGACAAGTGCGGCGCGCGTACACGTTTTGTGTTGCGGTTTCCGTTAAACAATTTACATCGGGAGTTCAGCGCGCGAAACGTTTTCCCACGCACGTCCCCACCCTCCCGTCCCTATTGGCACGCAATAATTAATAATACAGACGGCACAACATGTTTGGGAACATCACCGAACTACGCGTCCAATCTCAGGATCTATTGGCCCTCGGTGACCCGGCCGATAATTGATTACCATCCCTAATTATGGAGTTTAATGACCGCCCTGCTCCGGCCGAGTCCAGGATCTCGTAAAAGCATGTCCGAGGTCAGGGAGGGGCGGGCACGGCGGCCTTTTCCGCGCGCACGTCTGCGCTCGAAACTTTGCCCGCCGAGCCTCTTGAATGCACACACAGCGCGCGAATTGCCGAAACGAGCCCCACAGATCGGTCCAGTTCGGCCGAGCGCGATACTCGCGAAGAGTTCTCGGCATCGACGATCCGCAGGGCTCTTTTTCCGGTTTTCCCCGGCAGATTGCCGGGGGGTTAACGCAAAACCGGGCGCCGCCAATTATCGCCGCCGCAATCAAAATGCAAATGAACATTAATCGAGTGCAGGCCTGGGGTAATCGCTCGACGCGTCCTTTTTCCGCTCGAACCCCTTCTCGTCACCTCCGGCCGTTTTCCACCGCTCCTCTCCGCCCCTCCCCCCCTTGCGCGTTTCTCCCCGATGCGGCCGTTCTACCCCCGTCGCGTCGTCGTCGGCGGCGGCGTTATGTACGTGTACGCGTGCACTATGGAACGGGGCCTTGTACTGCAACGGCGCACATGCGGCGGTGCAGCTGCCGTTGCCGCTGTACAAGCGCTGTAATTTACCGCCGGTACAATTAGTTTGCGTATATGAACTAGAGGCCGTTCGGTGTAAACTATGAATTCGTATCTGCGCGGTACACACGCCGGCGTGTTCGCCGCGCGAGGATTGCGATTAAATGCAAATCGTCGAAGGCCCCCGAAGACCCCGTGGGAGATCGCGGCCGACGCGCCCCGCGACGAATACGCTGCTCCTTCCGTGGCTCGCTCGCGCCAGAAGCGACGTTCTTCCGTATGTAATCGCTCGGTAATTGCGACTTGGAATTTATGCGCGCACATCGGCCGCGCGTACGCCGCCCGCGAGGAATCGCTGATTAATCGGCGGATAAATTTGTGCGTGGAAATTCGCGGGCAGGAAAATAGCGCGCGGACGCAAGATGAACATTGAGTTCGAGCGCAACAATAGTTTGGTTAATGCAATTAAACCGTGTCAATTAAATTTCCCGTTGCTTTCCCGCGACGGCCCGTTAACTTCTCTTTTGCGCTCGACAGCCGGTTACAACAGCCGGCATAGAAGATGCAGATAACATTTCAACACAGCGTCGTTGAATATTCCCGATATAATTCTTCTGTGCGATATTGCACGCGAAGAGGGAGAGCTATATTTTAAACAAGCACTACTTCAAAGGCGCGCGTCCGGTGATTTCCAATAAATTCATCTATCTTTCAACGAGGTCTCGTTAAAGCGTTATGCGCCGACGGTGTATGAACTTTCTCTCGTTACAATAATCGAGTCCCGTGGGATAAGGGTTGAAAATGTGATTTCAGTAGCATGTGCACAATACAGAATCGGTAGAGCTGCGCGAGACGGAGCTAATAAGAGAACCAACGTGTTCGGAATATAATCGTCGTTTGCTAACAACCAGTACATTTGCATCCTCAAAGGTACTCTCCTCCGCGTCTCTATTCTTTGTTCGGCGAAATCTATAAAGCGCAATTCGCGAAATGAAGTTCGGCGCGAATAACGACGTCTGAACTAATTGGCACTTGGGTTGCACAAAGTAGGAGACTGCGTTAATAACATGTTGATTTAAAAAGATAAATACTATGCTAAATTAATATTCACTAAAGCTATCCCGTGTTTTTTTTCTTAATGTAATATATTGCGGCCAGGAAAAATATAATCTCGCTCTTTGCGGGATCCTTTGAATCCTGCAGGAATTTACTCTTACGTATGGCTTCGAGAGAGAAAGAAAGAGGATTCTTTTAAAACCAAGTGGAAAACATTCTAAGCACCATATTCTTAAAGTTAGGGGCATTTCGTCCTTTATCCACAGCACACAAGCCTTATTCTTAATGGAAATTTCTTCGAATAGAAGAGCATTCTGCTTCAAGTTAACATATTCCTCTTAATTCACAAAAAGGAGCAAACTTGGAATAATATTTAGTAGGTTTCCAATTAAAACAGTTCACTTCTCATTAAGAGAGGAAAGATTTTCTTGGTAAAAGTTCTCGCTTAGAATATGATATTACAGGGAATGGAACATCTTGCGACTAGAGTTCATTGTTTTGGGGTGTGACGCGCTAATTGAAATTTTTCCTATGGACAGAACTTGAGGAAAGTCTTGAAAGACTCAGAGTGAACTGTCCAAGGAAATCTCATTTCTAAATAGCTATACGACGCGCGCGTTCAGCTGCCCAGCGCCTTTATATTAAAAATAGTGGAGAAAAGAAAGCCGGACTCTGTGCTATTTGCATAGATTGCGAAAGACGTGGATCAACAGCGGAGTCCTTTGAAGGAGCTCGCCGTTGCTCTGCTCGACTTACTCTTCGATATTACGAGTCACTCGTTAACGCAGATTAAAGTGACTTTGTAACGGACGACGGAACGTCCACGAACGCCCCTTCCTGTCTGCCTCCTCCTCCCTCCCCGTGAAGATTATCACGACTACGTAATGGCGGATCGTGTCCTTAAGAAATTTTCCTGTCGCTTTAATGGCTCGAGAGCTCGTATCGGGCTCTCTGTTTTTACCTTGTCCGAGGACTTTCTTTTACACGGTGAAGAGAAAGCTGCCGTCTGGGTTAATTATCTTGATGGAGAGGGGGGTCCAGGGGAGAGAGAAAGGTTACGCGGAAATAACGTTGGGAGAGACACCGCGGCGGACCGCCGGCGCGGTTACCGGACGCGGTAACGGAATTACCTTAGTAACGTGGTAATTTGACCGCTATACTCGTCCGAGAGTCGAGGAACTAAGAAATTAAGACCGTAAAAGCATTACCACCGAGGGGGGTGGGGCCGAAGAGAGTTTTAGAAGGGGTTGTCGAGAGCGCGGGGTGCCGAGTGGCGAATTGCGCGCGACACGTTCCAGTCGTAAGGAATGAGCGTCGGACGGGAAAAAAAATTGATTAAAGTGTAATCTAATATGCCGCGACCTTACCGCCGTTATCCTTGAATTCCTCCGCTCGTTTCCCCATTCAACCTTTTTTTCGCCGCTTCGTGCGCGGCCACCATTTGCCGTCTGCCCTCTGTTTTCCGCGTATTTTCCTCGTATATCACTCGACGTCTGTCGGGTCCGTAGAGCTCCAGTGGCTAATCACGGTAAACGCGTCGCACGTCATCGCGCCGGTCACTCTTCCAGCAGGTTTCCTCAATTACGCATTTTTCTTCCAGCACGCACAACCCCTTGTTACCGTCACGGAAGTAACAGAGCGGGGCTTAGCGTACCGTGGACGACAGGCGAGATCGCCGTCACTTACTGCATCTCTCGTCGCTGTTCTCCAGTAATTCTTCTTAGAAATTTCACAGCTCATAAAGCGCACAGCATCGCGTTATTTACAACAACTTTATGCAAAAACAGGCGTGCACCGGCAATAAACACTATCGACGATTATTTATAACGCTACTTTTTATAGTGCAATATTTCCGTTCGGTACAAATGGCGATATCGCACACAGAAAAATACATACAAGTAAACGTTACTTCTCTCAAGTATTTCATAAGACCGAAAATTCAACACAAGCATTAAATTTATGCAAAATATACTCTAAATGCTAGTAAGTTTAGCATTTTAACCAAAAGTACTAAATTAAAAATAATAATTCGATCTGTTCATAGTATATCTTTTTGGGAGTCGAACCGTTTTCTTCTTTGACAAAGCTTTATAATATTGTCGTAGAAAAAATACACATTCTTCTCTTTGAAAACAAGATAATAAGCCTTTCCAAAATTTGTGATGAGTATATTTTAAGACTATTATCAAAAAAATATTCTTTGTTGAAGATAATATTATTTAAGAGAAGGCGAAAAAGGAGGAAAAACTGAAGTAATGACTGGAGAAAAAACTGAGCCAATCGCTCCTCCTGACAGTAGAATAATATTTTTCTGGGCATGTGGTTGCCCAGAAAAATGATATCCTTACATTCATTCGAGCGATTAACGTTATTGTTGCATCAATTTATTCAACTCTCGCGTTGATTTATTCAACTTTCGCACTTTTATTAGAGTCGCAAGAAAACATCTGCGTTTATTCTGCGCACGCGGCTGATCCAAGTGTTCAAGTTTTCACTTCAACGTTGGTGAGGCGACGGGCAATTTCACCGCGTTCGAGACAGCTCCGATACATAGCCTGACGTGACGCCGGACTGAAGATTCGCACGCGAAACAAAGAAAGTTATTCCACCGTCGTGTTTTTGCGGAAAACGAGGGAAGCGTTCCCGGACCGCCTCTCCGTCCGGCGCGCGTTTCGGTCGTTTGATATATTACATCAAGCGTGCCGTGGGTCGGGCGATAATTCAGCACGCGGCAATTTTTCACGTCGACGAGAGGAAATCTTATTATGCGGCGCTAATCGAAAAGAAGTAAATAAAAGGCGAGACACCCGCGCTTTTCCTCGGCTCTGTTCTTCGTCTCTCGCGCGAGACGACAGACGCGCCATAATACACCGCGTGCTGCTCACACATACGTACACACACACACACACACACACGACACGTACACTCGGTTACTGAACGGTTTGTACACTCAGTTGCATTGATGCTATATCATTCATTAGATTGATAATCACTAGAAAATTCCAACCAGCCGTGTCCGTTTCTAGCTGATCGTTTCTCATGACTGTTGATTCATCAGGCAAGCGGGAATATGTCAAAATAGAAATGACATTTTGACAGCTTGACGTTTCTTACATTCGTGTTTTTATTATAAGGTTATCCGTTCACGTGCAATCAGTAGAAGAAGTGTAAGAATTTTAAAAGTAAATAAAAAATATTTTTAAATATTTTTTTTACTTAAAATATTTTTTCGAATATAGTAAAGTAGAATGTTTATTAATATTCTGGGGCGCTTATCATACGAATAGTTTGAGAGAAAATAGCATGAAAATATTAAAATAAAATATTAACACGAAAAGCTGTCAAAACGTCTCTTCTATTTTGACACATTCCTTTTTGCCGGATGAATCAACAGTCATGAGAAACGATCAGCTAGAAACGGACACGGCTAGTTGGAATTTTCTAGTGATTATCAATCTAATGAATGATATAGCATCAATGCAACTGAGTGTACACATTTCTCCAAATGAAGTTGCAGCGCTCTCGATTGTCACAATTGAAAGACACTGCTGCAGTAATCGACTACGTCAGAAGACGAGGGGACGGCACACGATACAAGTATTGATCCTTTTACTTATACTCTTATCCGACAGATAAGAATGTGATAAAGACACTTGCTTAATCTTCCCGTTACATTTCTGATGTCGGATGTCTGACATATTGTCACTTCGGCTCCTGTCATAACCGATTATTGCGCAAACGCATAAAAATATATCCGAATTGGACAATCTGAAGTGCTGCGATTTCAATGAGAAAAATGTATATAAACTGTTTAGTAATTGTTTGCGTACAGTCAGGGACTGAAAAGATCGTCTGTAATTTTTGGGATGAGTTTGGAAACTCCCCATTTTGTTCAATGGAAGAATTTCCCATTTCCAATAGGAGAATGCTCTCGTTGAACAAAAAGGATGAGTTCAAAACTTATTTCAGAAATTACGGACAAGCTTTTAGTCCCCGACTGTACAGTAAGTTCCAAAACGGTTTGGACACAATGAGCTTTGAAGCGTCACCGATGGTCCAATAAGAGAACACTTATTTTTGAATAATTCGTTCTTTTATTGAACCATTAGCTACGCTCTGAAGTTCATTGTGTCTAAACCATCTCTACTGTACACACGGTGCCAAGTATGCTCTACCATTCTTGATCAAGAGTTACGCGATTTGCACTCTTACGTAACGCTTGAGAATGAAAATCGCCCGAGTAACTTTAGTTTTAATGGTAGGGTTATAATGGCTTCAATTATAATAATTTCAATTTTACCCGTATATGCATAAGGCTGGAGATCGTGTAACCTTCGACCTCGAAAGTGGTAAGGCACATCCATGGCGCCATGTGTACACGTGTATATACGCGGCAACGCATATTTCCCGTCCGGCGGCTCTCACACCCTTATCCCAATTATCGTAACCTTGTTAACCCTTAATGTGGATCAACCGACACCGCGAGTAATTGGGCTGAAATTCTCCGCGGGAGGAATGTGTGTACCTACCCGGAGCAATAAGACCGTGGGGCGATCGTTTGCGCACGTAAAGCGCAGTCGTACCATGCCGAGCAGCTTGGCTCGGCTGCTGTGTGCAAATTGAAATCATCCGAAGGGTTCGTTAAGTGTTCGCGAATGCTGGTGGCGCCGGGTCGTTCCGACGAAAGTGCATCGCGCCGAACGTTACAACTAATCGAGTAGCTAGGCGGGCGAGTAAGCAGGCGTCGTCGGAGTAAGACGATGCCGTTAACGCGGCGGCGCGTTAAGATACATCTTCATTTGTTACAGCAGATCCCATTAGCTCTGACATCTGGCGTGAGGAAGTTTCCGCCGGGGCACGCAACCGTCATGAGCACGCCTGACCGTCCGTAGGCTCGCGCGAAGAATTGTTGCTCGCGTGGAAAACACGCATTACCGTTCGACACGTGACTCTTTCTTTCTCATCTTGTCCTTCGGGCGCTACGCCCCAATTTGCGAAGGCCGTCTACGTGCCTGAAATACCGGCGCGCGGGCGAATATGTCGAGAGGAGAGCGCCTCTTTCTCATGACGAGACGCGGAGTGCCCTGCATCGCGGGAAAGCCTCTTCGTAATTTCTCCTGATCAGCCTTTTATCTCATTACCGTTCCATTTTTCCCTCGACTGCCGCGCTACGCGGAAAACACGCTCGAACAACGGCACGTCACAGACGCGCTGCACCAAACGCACGTGTTACTTGCATAATGCAACATCATCCCACTTTTTCGCAGCGCTGTTCAACGTGACGTTTTGAGCTCGAGAGATCAACTGAAATCCCCCGCACAATGGCGCATTTTCGCAAAGATGAGATTAAAAATACTTTTACTACCTTTCACGGCAACTCGTAGGGTACTCACAACTGGTATTCGAGTCTCGCTCCACAATCAGCCCCGGCCACCCTCGTTGTACACGAGGGTCGCGGGCGTTAATCTTGATGTACGACGTAACGGCGTCGCCAGACGCAGAAAAAGCGGCGTCTCGGCTCTTGCCGGGTCCGCGACTTGCTCTCGCGTTTCGTCGATGGACCCGGAGCGTTCCCACGCTTCCCTCCATCAGATACGACGCGACGCGCGCGTGTTGTCGTGACGCCCGTGCGAGAAAAGGCGTTTCTTTATCATCCGGCGCGGATTGACCTCGTCGGTCAGCCGGTCTCAACCTTTCGAAGCATTTGCAATTACAACGCGGCTCGATCACGCGGTCATGCGGGTATAATGCTGTCACGATAAGTCACGGCGCGGCTTCGCCGTGGTGCGGTGCCGTCGACATTTCGGCTCGCGTGAGCACGTCTACCCTTTTTTCATGCTCGTCCCCGTCTTACGTCTCCTTCGCGTCCACCTCCTCTTACACTTTCTTCTTCTTACCTTTCTTCTCGGAACAGCATCTCAGTTGAAATTCCACTCAGGCAGCCGACATGGTCGTATTGCACATACGCTTGGTCGGCCAGAGGATCTCTTCAGGTACAACGCGCGTGATGTCTCTGCTCGAAGGCGGCGCGAGCGACGGAATAATGTCTTGAGATCGTTGATTGTTCACAGGTGCGAGCGGCTCCGTCGCGACTTTACAGCCGCATAAACGATTACGGCCGTGCGGGATTTATAAGAGACTCGACGCGCCTCGATGTCGCGTCTCGCCGGACGCTCCAAACATCCCGTGTAACGCGTCGCGTCCTTCCTCCGGATATTGTTTAAACTTGGCTAATTGCGCGTAAAGTTTAATCGCTCCGCGCTGAACTGCCCGGTAGAAACGACGCTGTAGAATTTACGGGCAAGCATGAGAAATAATTTTAATGCGGGCCACGACAGCGCGAGACGACGCGATGTATGTATATACATATATATAGAGGGGGGGTGGGGGAGAGAGAGAAGGCGAATTGCAGATATATTCGGCGAATTAAATTGTTCCAGAAACACATAACGGGACGCGACGGTTTTTGTTCCCGAAAATAAAACGCTCCTCCGCTTCGCTCCGCTTCGCTCCGCTGATGACAAAAACTCCGCGAAGAAAGATAAGCATAGTCTACTGATTATAAAGATACGAGGATCGTGTGCGAAATTGCACGGTGTAAAATGCATTACACGTTCGGGAAATTTATTTCCCATTTTCATCGGAGGAGTCTAAAGTACATTACCAACAAATCATGCGCCGAGAAAAATTTTACTGCAACCGCTACTATCTGACCCTTGCCGGCGAGTTATTACCTCCTTTAAACCGCCGCCGCTGGATTTCCCGGCGTTCCGCGGCGCGGGATATCCGCGAAAACTAATTTCCCTGCCGTTGGGTTTCCATAAATAGCGAGGCTTGTCCTTTAAAAAGACAAGCGCCCGACATATGCGGTCACGGATCGCATAATTACGGCGCGAAACCGCGGCGAGAGCTGCTCGAAAACAGCCCGCGGCAACCAATAGGTCCGAGAGTGATTGGATACGGTCGGATAAGGAAAAAAGGAAGACCTGCTCAATCACGACGTTAAAATAAAGTTACTGACGAGGAACGTAGAGTCGAGCGAGCCCACGAGAAGAACGTCAATAAATGATGAATTAGCCGGCCCGATTTCCGCGAGATCGATACGAGCGGAAAAAAAGGACGAGTGTTTTCGAAAGAGCGAGGTTTGAATTTCACAAGTTCCGTCCGCATTTCCTCTACGATCTCGAGTCAAGATCGAAAACACCCTTGGTATTCCGGCTTCATTGTTCGTCGGCACCAGGTCAGTACCTTCGAGAGCGTCTCAGGCCGCGGCACTCGACTCTGCATCGCCGGGCGGAGCGGCACGTGAGTGGCGTGAATGAACCAAAGCTGCTATGCGTCGGTCCTTCGAATGTAAACAGCAGTCCCCGAAGAAGAATTTCGTCGCGTGACCGAATAGCTGCGAGAAAGATTCCATGTTCAAACCTCAGCAGTTCGTCGCTATGACGTCCTGTTTCCGAGACGGGCGGCCACCACGTCGTCGTGGCAAGAACCTCGAACGCTAGTCTGATCGCCGATGGCGGCGGCTACTCACCCAGAAGAATTTCGCGGTGATATCTCAGCGATGTTTCATCTCCTCGGCACTCGTAAAATCTAACGAGACGACACGTGGATAAAACAGAGCATACTGCGGGATGCGCTTCCACGGGACTACTCCGAAGAAAATAAAGCTCGTCAGGTCGACGACGTCGTCGACGGGTGCACTTTCTATTCATTACGCTCGCGACTGCTCATTAAAAGTAGTTAGCTGTCACGAAAGTCGTAACTCAAGCGTCGAGCATAGTCGTTGTACCCGTCGTCGTCGTCGTCGTCATCGTATCTGAGCCGTGTCGTAAGAAAGTCTCCTCCCCCCCCCCCC
>NW_022639487.1:1796620-1803416 GCF_010583005.1 Odontomachus brunneus | reverse complement strand
CCTTTATCTCTCCTCCGTCTTCGTCGTCAGAACGCGCAGCTTGTAATCCCTTTTTATAATTAGCCGTCTCATTACCATAGTTACGATCGAAAGTAATTATCAGTCGGTTCCGCTCGTCCCGCTCGCGCCCCGGTATCACGTAATTTCATGGAAATTCGTGCGATCTGGGGTCGGTACGAGGAACCCAGGGATGGAGGTCAGAACGAGACAGCGACGAGGCAGGGAGATAGAACGGCAGCAGGGATCGAGGGGGCGGGAGGGGTGCCGAAGTGGAGTCGGTTCGGAAGGTCTCGTGAAATTACTCCTGGGGCCACGTCACTCGAGGGAAAATATCGAATCCGTAGCAATGAATATTCTCGTGACATCGGGCCTCCTAGAGAGGATAATAAGTCGTGCGAGACACCAACGCGCGGAGGGACGTGGTGTCGCAGAAACGACTGGCGCGATGCGCGCGAGTTACAGGAAAACTCGAAGCGATACGTTCGCGTACATCTCGGCATTCGACGTCCCAAGTCGAAATTTTAGTTTCACTCTTCGATCTAGACCTTCCAACATCCGTATATTCTGAAGAATCACTGTACGTTTGACACACGTGCAAACTGAAGTTCTACTCAGCGTATCTCCGAATAGCAGACAACACAAATGTCGCTTGTAGGTATCAAAGAGGACAGGCCCTTTTACATTTTCTTAGCCGTTCATTGCATGGAATCCTTTTCTATTTTTCTCGACCGAGTTAGGTTAAGTAAGATCAGTAGAAGTTGATATAAGTCTCAGGATTTATTAAAGCAGGCGTTAAATGGAATATTGAGGTGGAAAGTAGAGTCAAAATTTCTCGACTCGGAGTGTCTGTCGGACTGAACGCGTCGTAAAAGTCGCTGGTCGTTAAAATGGTGCACTCGATCGACACGTCGTCCGAGTATCGAGATATTCTCTTGAGCCGATGTAATCGGGCGGACGAAGGCTTCCTCAATCAAGAGTTTCAATCGGCGGAATTATGAAAAGCGTTCGCGACGGCCCGCAGTCCGGCCGTCAGCGCGTATTTTTCTTCCAAGGGGCCGGCGAAGAGGATTAAACGGAGAATCCAAACGGGGCGAGCTCACGGTCCGAGGCCAGAGCGATTTTACAACCTCCTGCTCTCGGACGCATTGCGACATATATTCTTCGGCCGAGCAGAATCGCACTTAAGTGCATACCGACGACGTGCAACGTACGTGGGAGCGTAGGGTGGGATGCGGTTCTAGTAAACCACGAGGAATTTACCGGGTGCCTTTCCTGCCCATCTAACATCCCCCTACCACCCCCACCCATACCAGTGTGTATTCTCTCCCCCTTTCCTTCACTCCTGCGCCCTCCTCCATCATCCCCGTCCGTCGCACGACGTATCACTGCACTGCACCGATGCGCGTGCATCGTGCTCGTCCGCGCTTATCCGTGAACGCGAATACACCTACAAGACACGCTCGCAATCGGTGGGCCACGCACGCCCTTGCGGTGCCGTAAATAAGCGATGGCTATCGGATAATGTAGTAGCACTCGGGACTTACCACTCGGCATGTAATATATTAATTACAAACAATTAACTATTCTTTGCCCTGCCGGCTACGTGACCGGTCCCTCTTGCACGTCCACGTGCGCGCACAGGTACGTGAGAACGCGCGCGCGCAGGTCGCGTTTGCGGGACTTGAGGTGAGCGGAGTGAGCGCGCGCGCGAGCAAGAGAGAGAGAGAAAGGAAGGAAGAACGAAGCTGACGAGGACGACGCGGCAGGGGAGGTACGCGAGAGGTGGTTAGGTTGGTCGTAATGGTCGGTTCGCTATTCTCGCGTGCCAAGGGGTAGTTTCCCTCTCAGCTAGCGACGCTGGTGGCCGGCAGGGCCTACGGTTTATGTGCGGCTTGTGTTGCAGCTTGCGTACCTCCTGAGCACGCTCGTAGTGGCACACATGCGCTCACACACGCGCGCGCGCGCGCTTGAAATTCATTATAAAATTTGTAAATGACTGAGATGCACGGGACTGAGATCTTTCTCCTTGTTTGCACGCTCGGGAAAGATCTCAGTTGCACGACATTATACGTTTTCTCTGCGCCACTTGTTCTATCCACGTAGATGATTGGCACATATTTATGAATAATAAAGAACTCTTTGGACACAATTTTGCACGTGCATTGTTAACGGGTGCACGTGTCAAGAGTTTTCATTGATTGAACCGCAAGAAGCGGCGTTTTAGTCACGTGCAACCTAACAAAGAAGAAACGCGGACTGATCGATACGACTCGCAGATTCTTGGCGACGGTACTTCTCCAAAATACGATCGGGTTTTTCGCCGCGGTTGCTTTTTTCTCGGGACAAAGCTTAATTAATCCAGTTAGGACGGATTCACTTACGCCTGGATATGCCATCACAAAGACGACACTAATTGTTCCAAGATTTAATCGACGGCGATTATTTTCAACCGACTCGCTTCTTCGCGGGCTCACGGGGCTCGATATCGTTTCTCCATTTTCCTTCTCCCCCATCACCTCGTCGAGCTAACAATGTTACCTTATTGGTGACTGTTAACCGCCCCGGAGGAACGCGCCCTTGTGCGCGCGCGCGCGCGCGCGTGTGTGTGCTCCTTGCGCAACGAGACGCGATCAATTCGTAAAAGCGCTGCGTTTTGCACCGCTGCAGAAGCTCGGCGATACTCGAGGGAACGAGTGCCACTCTGCCTCTCTTTCCCGGCCCTCCCTTCTTACGTACGCTCACATTCGACTATCACGGGCAACAGTGGGGAAGGCCGAGGACGACGGAAACTGATCGCAGATCGGAAATGCGGATTAGAGCGTCGAGAGAGCTCGCTAATTATTCCTGCCAGTCATCGGGCCGGCGGTCGGATTCACGACATCGCGGATCGATCGGTCGCGATTGTGATCGACTGACCGGCGGATAATGGCCGTGTACGCGATCGCGATCGTTATTCCGGCGTGGTCCCGCGCGCGCTATTGAATTTCTTTGAGTCTGCCGGCCAATCAGCCCGCTGTGACCCCTCTCGAGTCTACTCTATGCGCGAGCCCTTGATATCGGAATCTGGTAGATTAAATAGGACAAACGAAGGAATCTCTTTCCATCTGCAACCAGCCGAATTAACGGAACGTTTTACATGAAGCGATGAAATGTGAATTCTATTCCGCGGATACGTGACGTGTGTGGAGTAACGAGCGCCGAAAACGCACGAACGGCCCAGCCAAAATGCGTGACGGTACGTATTTAACCCTCTCGAGTCGAAAAAACGAAGCGGCCGCGATTGACTGATCTTCCGGTCTACTGACAACAGCCGACACTAATGCCAATTACCGTCAACGACCGTCCGATGAAATCTGGAATATGCGACGCTTCATGACGTTCAATAGATACGCGGCGATATCTTCCGATGGCGAATACGTTTTTACAATCAAGAAATACAATTCGCCATGGATCTGCCCCGAAGCGCGGTTACGCCTCAACCGAGAGATTCATCTATCGACGTATTTCCCCGGGAGAGCGAAGTAGAGTTTATTGAACTTTGGGACTACCCTACAGTTTTAATAACACACAAATAATGTTTGCCGAATTCTAGACAGAGATGAAAAAGATAGATGGAATGAATTAATTGCATGAGTTACGGAGCTACAAACCAAACAAAAATGCGAAACAGAGAGAGAGAGAGAGAGAGAGAGAGAGAGAGAGGAGGGGGGAGCTCCAGTCGTGTATGCAAACACGCAGGCGAGTCGCATAGACGCAAGGGTGGACTGCGCGCGCGAGGAGCGGCGGCGAGCACGCGGGGGTGGCTTTGCGCATCTGTCGGAAACTCGGGAGCGAACGGCAAATGCGAGCGCAGTGTTCGGCACGATCGAGAAAGCTGATTCCACCGGGGCCGGGGGCTCGAGCGGGTATCGAGGGGCAATAAATTCCGACAAATTGTATTACCCGCGTTATATACTGTCGCGCATGAAGTCGAGCGGTCCGTGCCTTCCGTCCCTGCCGACCAACCCTCCCGCGATCGGTGTCCCTCCCTCACTGCTGCCGCCGCCGCCACCACTTCGGCGTCCCACTGTGGATACGTGCAGCTCGGTTATTGCGGGTGAAGGAGACATGCGCCTTGCGCCCCTTTCCGCTTCACCCCCGCTTTGCCTCCGACGAGCGAAAACGTTGCCTTTTCCTTCCCGCTGTCTTCTTCGCTCCAGCCGTAGCTACGTACTACCTCTCTAGCGCCCCTCGCGCTCGTTCTCCCGATAGCGCTCGGTATCAACCCTCTTCTCTGTATTCCGCGAACGTATACCCGATTTTCTTATTGCGATCTACGTGCGCCCGACCGCCCACCTTCTCCCCCTTTTCGCCGCACTTGCATGCAGTAATGTATCCGCTTCTCGTTTTTCCTGCCTTAAGTTCCGCTCTTATCCCCACTTCCCACGGAGGGTTTCCTCGATTTTCCCCCCATTGAAATCGATGCCTGTTTGTTCGCGTCCCTTTCACCACGCGTGCTCACCCGGCGGCGGCGCACCCTCGTCCTCTTCTCTCCCCGGCGCTGCTTATTTTCCGTGCCAACCTTTCCTTTCCTTCAATTCTCTCTCTCTCTCTCTCTTTTCTGCTCGGCGCGCCTCCGCTCGCGAATATGTACCCGATTTTCGCTGCCACTGTCGATTTCCGTCCGCTTGCGCCAGCATGCGCAGCACTTGTGTGCATTTGCGTGTCAACCCTTCGTCCCTTTTTTTCGCCCGCTTTATCCCGTTTGTCGATTGCGTCCCGTCCCCCTTCCGGTCCCCCGCGACTCTTCCCGTCACGATCGGCATTCCGCTCGCGGTTATCGCGTCTTGCGTCACGCTTCGCCCGGCTTATGTATCAATCTCTCATCGCCTCCTCCTCTCTCATTTCCATGCGACGATCGATACCTTGTCATGTTCCGCTTATGTGCATTAAACTTGAATAAAATCCAGCGGAATTTTGCATATTATATTTCGGCCAAAGAGGCACACATACGCGCGCGCGCACACACACATACACACAAATTTTATATTTGCATTTAAAATATGACGCGCTGTAGCCCCGGCGATATGTGTAACGAATCCGACGCTACATCGTGCGATTTCGAACTGTACCGTAACCCGCTGCCGTGTGCCGCGGCGTTGTTCCGTTCCGCGTTCTCAAACTTCATGTATTCATGAAGCCATTCTTGCTCGCTTGCATCCGCATCGAAGCTCTTCGAAGTCTTCGTATTGCCCTTTTTCTTCACGTTACATATGTTTGCATCCGAATGCGACTTCCCTGTCTATCACGCACGTATCGCCGATCCGGCGCCGGCACGAACCACGATTGTAACGGAACAAGAGATTCTATATTTAAATAAATCGCGAAATCCGCTCGCGAACGGATTTCGCGAGATAGAAAATTTTAGATTTGATAAAAGCCCCCGGACCCCTTTCATAGGAAAGTTTAGAGTGCTGAGTTTACCCGAGAATACAAATCGCCCTCGACCGTTTCTTCTTCGGGAAACCCTATCCTCGTGAATAACGCATGTGTACATCGACCTGCATTATTACAGCTCCTCATTGTCAGTCAAATTTTGGGGACCAACGAAATGACTTTTCTCGGTCTTTATGCGTTATGTATTTATACAGAATATTTTAGACAATGTGTAAAAGAGAGGAATGTTCGGAAATGGAAATATATTCTTTCAGGGTTACATCCCAAAATGTCCTTTTTTAGGAAAATTTTACTAATATTTTATAGTATATGTAACGTGAACTATAGAGTATTAAGTAAAATTTTCCTCAAAAAGGACGCTTTGGAATGTAACCCAAGTATATATAAATAAACGTTAATATTTGAGATATAAACTACTTTTTGATAATTCAATCGTTGCAATTAAATCGCGAAGTGTTCTACCAAGCTGTAAATGCACAAGTAGGATATCCTTCTGTTGTTTCTCTAAAAATAATGAAATTATAAATCACGCGCGATTGTAATTTCCGCTAAAAAGTCGAGTGTAAATTTCGTAAACTGCTGTTGCCGGAATGGACAACGTTTACGCGGTCACGCGACGATAAAACTGTATAAAATGTTTCCCATTCCGAAGGCGAGGTGAAATTCTGATAGCGCGGATTACATGAACTTTCGCTTGCACGGCTTATAATTTCGGCGCGACCCACGCGGAGTTTCGGAGGCGCGTCAGCGGAGGACCTTTCTCATTTTCGTAATAGTTAACGTCATCACGGCAGTCTAGTAATTTGCGACTGTCCGACGCAGAGCGGCACGACGAAAGTCCACCCACGAACTCCGCTAGTGTTTTGGCGCTTGCTGCGACGGTGTGTGCGACATTATACCCCACTAACTTGCTAAAGGTTGCTAAGTGTAACGGCACCATGGATAATGACGTTAACGACCACAGTGCTATATAGAGAAAACTATTTTACAAAGTGCACGTCCGTGAGCGGCATTCGCGCGCAACGTAAAACTTATTTCACGTACGAGCATCGAATTTAAACATTGAAACATTGCACTTACAAATTTGATCTTGCAAGCGTCTTTCGGAAGGATGTACAGACCTGCCTCATGATATTTGCATCTCCCAAGAAAAGCTGGGAAAATTGTTTCGTCACGGTTAAAAAATTAAATTATGAGACACACGAAGAACAAATCTGTATACTGTCGAAAACAATTAGGTAATGACTGCTTCAAATAATTGTATTGATTAGTAGATGTTTCCTAAATAGTATCATGAATACTTTGTGTGTCGTATTTGTTTCCATATTTCATAGAGTGTTTAATTCAGTATTTATGACAG
>NW_022639487.1:1783304-1796610 GCF_010583005.1 Odontomachus brunneus | reverse complement strand
ATATATATATATATATATATATATATATATATATATATATATATACCTGCATTCTTTCAAGAGTTATTTATAATAATAAATTATAGATATCCAATAGAATATTACTACTTTTGTTACTATATGATTAAAAAAAATTCTTAATAAAATTATTTTATGTATTAAATACACGAAACATATAAACGCGATATGCTTCCGATATTTACTCTTAGTTAGGTTCCAACTAAAAGTAGACAGAACTATTTATTTGTAACCCTAACTGTTTCCAGAAGCATATATCTTCGATTTTAGACCAAAAACTGAACAATCGAGGAGGATCGATTTTTCAAAGAATTTCGTATCTGCCTTTGGAAGATGCCTCAGTAGGCTATTCGTATGCATGCATGCGCAGTTGTATGTCATCAAGGAATTATATTTCGTTACGTCTTCGTTACCTCACGAGAGGGCTGATGTGACGACGATTGATGTCGCTGGCACCGGTAGTGATAGCGCCATCGATCATAGGCGCTGAGTTATCGCCATTAACGCTAAATGCATGCAAGACAAGACACAAAGGCAATTCACTTTACCTCCAAGACCCGAGCACGCCCCAAGCTCGCAAGAACGGCGCGTACGTGATGGCGAGCGCGCTTAACGCTCGGGACATGGCATCTGGTCCACTCTAACGATCCCTGTCTTCTATTAGAACTCCCCCGCGATATAATTAACGAGCGCAGAGTGGACGTGGTAATTGCAAAGGGAATGAACGATCGGAAGAACGGGTACACGGGCTGACGGGTCGTTTCAAACTGTTTTCCAACTGACCAATTTCAATTCAGCACTGCATTTAATCTGCACGCTAACTCTCGCGAGTCGCGCGATCGCTGAGCAAAGAGTCGAATCGAAATTTTCATTGATCCTGTGTATAAATTTAAACTAAAAGAGGAGTCAAACTAGAAGAATCAATACCGATCTAAATCTCGACTCTGATATCTTTTTATTCTCGATATATTCATCAAAGGTCAGAACAGAAATTTCCTGTATAATAATTGATTACCTTAAAGATATATGATATATCGCTGCGCCCCGATATCCTGCGTTCTCCTGGCTTCTCGATTTGGCAACCTGACTGCTTCGTTGCAACACTGACACTCGCGTAGACACGATTCAATTGAAGATACACGTGGCAAATAACGCGACACCGACGAAAAATTAATTATATATTTCCAAAGAGCCGAAGCAATAGTTTCACTCGAGAAGAACAATAGATAACCCAATCGCGTAGTGGTTCGTGTATAGCTCGGAACTGAATGGAAACACCCAAAAAAATTTGCGAGGCACAAAGGTAAATTTGACCGCTCTGAAGGTCTCGAATGTTTCATTGTTGTGATTGCTTGCGTGTTCAATAACGGGTGACGACTGTTGGCGGTTGATTGGAAGGGATAACAACTTTTTTGCCGATTGTTTCGATATTCTCATGTGTTACACACTTTTCCGCGTGTGTGATTGAGTGTTACATTACATTCATACGCAAAATGTTTTGTCGACTTTTTGAAATATTTATTCGAATTTTCGACGGCATCGCGTTATTTAACGCCTATTTTCTTTTGCAATCGAATCGCACCTGCACGAGTGTCAGTGCCACGTGTTAATATATTAAGTGTCGTAACGAAGCAGCCAAAAGCAGGTTATGTTGGATTGAGAAGCCAGGATAAAGAATGCCGGAATGAAAGTAGCCACACATCATATATTTCCAGATATGTGCAGATACATATTTCATATATACAAATTTCCAATGCTAATGAAAAAAAGATAATAAAGATATAATGAAAAAACAAATTTTGTTGTTACATTTTCCCATTAATTTCATTACATGTCCATATTAATTATTTGATATTTTACATAGTTCATCTCTGCAACTTAATAGGTTATATAAATAATATATGTTGTCGACTTAAATTGGAAATAACATACGTTGCCGACTTGAACTGAAAATAAAAAGTTCCAGTGGTATCACGAGGAAGAAAAGATTTTTCTGTCGTGCGCAACTAATAATGGTTTGTTGAGAATATATTCACTACTGTAACTAAAAATTTGCTTCTGTAACCAGAATTTTTGTTACTGTGTTACTACTACATCGGTTTCATAGCTAAATATATCTACTGGTAATTGTTATTTTAGATATCCACGTATTACGAGATATAGCCATCATATAAAATTCTTGCTGCCGCAATTAATTCTCTTTGTCCGTGATATTGAGATAAATATGAAGTAATTCTGAAATGCCAACTTTTCTCAATATATATGAAGGAGAGGACAGTATTGACCGTTTGTAGCATCAAGGGATAGGAAAATCTACATGTATAATGCATGTCTGTTTGTGTTTGTTCCCTATAAACTTCTAAACCGATCCTTTGACCGATCTGGACCGAATTTTGCATAGTTACTCTCTAGGAAGCTGCGGAAAATATAGGCTACCATGAAACCTAGACACCTTCTCCCCCCGATTTCATCCACTTGACACTTTGTGATAACCCGGGTAGAACTACCCGGGCAACGTCGGGTAGTTTAACCTAGTAACCTATTTATAATATATATCTCTCTCGAGATTCCCTATTGCAATGCCTCAAGTTCGACGAGATTTGTAGGTTGGTTTGTAAGGTGAAACCACATTTCTACTCGCGAGTGATGTCTCTCAACTGGCTATTAAAATTGAATCTGCGGCAACTAACAGAAAAGAATATCGCCTCTTTATCGCCGAGAGTCAGTATAAAAGCGATATTTCTCGAATACGTGCGATCTCCCTCGCACGGTTCGGATAAATATTAACCCTCGTTGCGCGCGCGCGTTATCCTTAATTAAGCCGAGTCACGGAAGAAGAGGGGTGTGCCTCCCGCGATGGACATGTCCGCGTATCAACAGCGATCGGGACGAGCGCGTGCATTATGCATCGACAAGCACGATCGTCCTCGCGCTTATTACGCAATTAATTGCAGAATTAATTCGCTGTCTAACGGTGACGCCGCTCTAACGAGATCTACGGTTTATGAACCGTAGACGAGTGTTTCGTGGCAACTGCTCGGGGAGCTTTTCTGTCCAATATATGCGCGCACATACGTTAGTCGAAACACGGGTATGCTCATCGAAATAGGTATCAATCTTCTGTGGAATTCGCAATAATTGTTTCGACTCACCAGACATTTCGGGAGAGAGTTCTGGGGTTGTTTGGAAAAAAAAAAGGCTTTCTGCGCGGCGTGCGCGTCGGCATAGCCACTCTATTCGTCCCTCTCTCCGTCTCCTTCCCTCCCGTATCCATCCCGAAGACGCTTCGCCGCAAGTTTTCCCCGCAAACGGCGAGGCGAGAAGCCGGGAACGTACTTTCCTCCCACCCGCGAGAAAATCCATACGCACAGCGCGCTTAACGCGCGCGCGAAACGCTACGCGGAATTTACGGGGGATTTAGCTTGAAATTGTCACGGTGGAAAATCGATAATTTCCGTTGCCGGTTGTTAAGCAAGCAATTAGTATACTTTGTGGCGATTCAGAATGTTCAAAATGTATTTATGTCGTTAAGCAATTTGCAATAATGTAAATGATACGAATGAGAGATTGTGTGCATAATGAGTCAGCGAATATAATCGCATTAATCCCGTTATGCATACGGCGGCTTAGAAATATCATTAACGTCAACCGAATAACGCTCCAATGTCGCTTCGATGAATGAAGAGGCGCGATAACATGTCGCTCGGCGACATTCAACTCGTTTCGCGAGTCGTCAAATCGCGATAAATTGTTCTGCCACCGATTCGACGCTTTGATGCGAGATCTAACGCGAATTTTTTCACGTCGATTTCACGACCATGAATATGATTAAATCCTACATTTGTCACGGCAACATTCACGGTAATCGATGCGTAATTAGCGGGCACACTATATATTCACTTGAATGCGGCTTTTCATGCGTTTCCCGGACATAATAGTGGATCCCCGTGACTACACGAATATCCTCGTGTTTACTTAACGAGCAAAAAATCGTGAATCCAGCACGACCGTGTTCTTTGCTTTCCCTGTTTGTGTTTTCCCGTTACAGGTCACTATTTCATTCTCTTCGATTACGAACGAGGTGGTTATTACGTCAACAAAATTAATACGTCGCAGTCATTCGCGCGTCATATACGTGGCTCGCGATTTTCTAACCACGCGCCTCGTATACCTCACACAGAAAATATTTTAGGATCTAACTGGAATCCAGTCCGATTTTCAATATTCACAATAATCACTGGTGCTAGATGGGAAATTTATGTAGGTTCTGATTAGAAGTGTAATGGTTTAAACATACGAATCTAAGTGGAAAACACCCAGACATATCTCATTTAGTCACACCCAATCTTTTTCCAGATTTCTTCTGGTTTACACTTTAAATTAAAATTGAGCGAAACATATAAAATATTTTGAAGTATTTACTCGTTACAAGTATATATACACATATACTTGTAAAGAGTAAATACCTAAAGTATTCGCGAAAAAAATCATTATGAAGAAATTGATAGAAAGTGATAGAAAGCATTGAAGCTAAGAAAGTCGAAAATATATATACATATCCGATAAATTCTTCCGATTTACAAATATATGAAATCGTCAAATTATCTTGAGATATGCACATGTATTTTATTTTACATATAAAACGAAAATGTATTATTTTACGTTTTAACATGGAAAAATGTAAGCCAGGAAAAACATTTGTATTGTCTTTATTGAATTAATAAAATTGATGCAAAAAACATTTAAAAAAGCCGAGTTTCCTTAATATTTCTATTCTAATTCCAGGCAGAGAATCTATGTTTAGGACAAGAATGGGATTCCCAATCGGCATCGTAGTGAGATACTCTATTTCGGGACAAAGTTGGCCATTCAGATTGGAATCTAACTTGTGTATGCGTATTTGGAAAAATACTAAGAAATTTCCATGCGGGACGATCTCTATCTCTTTGCCGCGTTGCTGTTCTCATTGATGCGTCCACGGTCGATACGTGGAGAGCGAAAAAATCCGCTTCTGTCGCTCGAATGTCATCCGAGATTTAGCCGGGCTGAGAACGCTTATAAATATACGTAGCGATAATAACTTGTTAATAATAGACTTCCTCCAAATCAGAGAGTTAGAACGTCGTCCGCCATTTATAAGGAGGAAGTGAGTGACTGAGAACGAGAGTGAGAGAGAAGCAGTAGAGTGTTTTGTTATTTTGATCTTACAGCTCCTCTCTCATTTCCACTCACGTGAGCCCCAAAGATAGCGGACAGGATGCAGACCAATCAGGAATCATCACGTTCTGTCCTAATTGCAACCAGAGATATTCTAACAGCAACTGATTTATCGCACGATACGTTATTTACATCGCTGCTTTTAAAAATATCTTTCTGTATTCTTTTTTATGCCGAGTCATGTTCCAGGAGTACGAAGGGCGTGCGGTTCCACGGGGTGAGGACGAACGGCTACCTTGAGCGTCGCCGACGGCCGTCTATACGTAATGCAGCAGCTGTATGTGATTGCGAATAATTATTTAATCCCAGTCGCATGCTCTCGCAGTCGGCCGGTGCGATCCCGACACCCCGTTACTCTCGCCGTATGCGTCGCGCTGGGATTCGCACTGTCCCCTCGTAAATCACGATGCGATACCGCCATCGAGGGCCAACGGTAGGGCCCGCCGCTGCCAATGGCTCAGCGAGCGACGCGATCCAGCCAACTTGGCGCGCGCGACCCGCGAGCTCGTCGCAGTGGGTGGAGATGTACGCGTGTGCCGAACGGAAAGAAACCCCGCAATATTTCAAAGTTAAACTGTTGAACCCGGATGGCGTGGGCGGACAGGTCGATCGATCATCGTTCTCCACGGTAACCGCCGAATGACGTCTTCGTCGCGCGGACGCTACCTCTGACGCTTCCCCCCGCCGGGGAAGCGTGCGCGAGTTTACGCGTTGCGGCATTGAATAAACGTTATTTATTTGACTCGACTAAGGAAAGGAAGACACACGCCAAGTGCGTCTGCGAGATCGTGAAACTTTCGGCGAGGGAAAAAGCGCGCGGACTATCGTAACGTAATGTTATCCCGTGAGACACAATTCAATTCGCGGCAAAACTCCGCTTTCGCGGATTCTCAGCGTAATCAGGATTTACGAGAAGACTCTCGCGCTCTCCCGCTGGCGAACGGTCCGCAAAAATCGGCGTCGCGACGCCAACAGCGACGCCAGTCGCGCCGGGCTATCGCGCTGGATATTGCGGCGACGCTGACAGCGTAAGAGACGTTTATTTCTTGGCGCGCGTACGGATATACACACGAAGCCCGCAGAGAGCGCGGTCGGGGAAACAGCCGAAAACTGCGGGCACATCGGGGCACGTAGGCAAATTCGTTGCAAACACCGAGACAATGGCGTATGACCCATCGTGAGCGGCATTTTAAATCGTACGGTCTTTTCTCTACCCCGCGTACGCGTACGTCACATCGCCGTCGCCGCCCGGCACGTTTCTCTTTTCCTCGTTGTTTCCCTTTTCCGCCCTGTTTTCGTGCGGTATCCGTTGGCTCCGCCATTTCCCCTTCAACCACGCCGCATCAGCGTCCTGAATTTGTTCGCTGAATACCGGCGACAGGAAGGATAAGTGAATCCTGTTACGTGTATGTGTGTACACATATATGTATCTAATATCGCTAAATGCACGTATGTGTGGACGTGTGAGTGTGTATGTTTGTGTGTGCGTGTGTATATGTATAGTACGATCCATACAGTTCATTTAATCGCGCCACGAAATGTGACTTTCGCATAACTGTCGCTAAACCTCAAGATCAAACGGTTACATTTGATGCTACTTACATTATGCTTTTACGCGCGCGCGAAAGAGAGAAAGAGAGAGTGAAAGACATCATGCATTTGTAAAATAGAAGATTTTAATTAGGATACTAAAAGTGACACGCGTATCTCGCTCGTTGAATAAACGTGAATCGATTTGCATACTTTTGATCGAACAAAGTTGCAACGCTTCCAGTTGTCAGAATTGAGAGTTGTGAGAACTGAATTGCTGATATATGTGTGCGCGCAGTATAATCAGTTATAAGAATATAAAAATTATTTCTCAAAGTAACGCGCGTTCTCTCAACTTAAGATAAATTTTTTCTTCCAAATTTTACAAATGTTATACTCTGTGCTGTCTCGTCGTCTCCTGGCATGACCGATCACTGCGCGTATATGTCAGCAGTGGCTTTCAATTCTGACAACTGGCAATCGATTTGACGTTGCAGCTTTGCTCGATAAAAAGTGTGCAAACCGATTTGCAACCGACTACACGGAGAGAGAATTTTTATAGTAAAAATTACTATAGAATTTTATAGTCGAGAAATGGATCAACAGTAATTCATTTCTAATGAATTTCTGTAATGTTCTATAGCAATTCATTTCAGAGATGCTTCTTATATTCTTGAAACTACAATGTGCCATTCAAACACTTGCTATGTTTCTGGTGAAATATACTATATTCCTCAGCAAGATAGATCTTGTTAACAGTCTCTGTTCCTGTGAACCATTAAATACATAGTGAAATAAAAAAGAATTTATAATATAAAAAGATATGTAATATTCCCTCTCTGTATATAGATGTACTTGGAGGAATGCAGCGACAGACTTCTGGATATCTCAAGCGCCGTGCGAAGTTATTAGCGCAACCGAGAGATGAATTTCAATCAACTCACGGGTCTCCATTGTTTCCTCGAAGAACGATCTTATCTATGATCTATATTCCGGTGGAACGTCGTTATCAATCATACTTAGTCATTCAGCGGATAAGGATCCATTCGACGTATCTCTAGCGACAGAAGAATTCGCATCGCCGAACGCTAATACCGCTTTTCACGACGATAGAGCGTATCACTTAACCGCGGACGAATTGAACAATTTATCCCGCGATCGATCGCGCGTTTCCAATCGCGTAATTTTAGTACCGACGCATTCCGTCTTGTTACACTAATGAGTTAGACACGTCTTAACCGATAGTTTCGCGAGAGCGCGCTACAGGAGCACAGGCCCCGCGCAAACTCCCCGCAAACTCGTTCTATCACGGCGGCGTCACACACGTGCGCGCGTAATAACCGAAAGTGGCGCAACACACGGTGCATACGACGTCGGTGCAGTGATACGAGGCACTCTACGGGCACTCTGTATGAAGAACAAGGGGAAGAAAGGCGCGGAAAAAGCGCTCTGGGCGAGAACGGTACGACGGTTACGTCGCGTGTAATGTCGCGCGACAATGTATCGGATGTTACGACGAGCTGGAAGCAACTCTGATTGCAGCATCGCTCTCTGGTGCAGTGAGAATAGACGAGATAATTTCTATGTCAGTTCATGCGGAAAGTGACATTCCTCGCGCGACGTAGAATGCGCGGCTTTCATTAAACGAGCACATCTTTTGGCAAACTCGGAATTATTTAAATTGCTGTTCGTTCACACAGCAGGGTACTCCTCACATTTGTTGAATTAATGTCTGATACGAACTGAAATGTTTCAAGACTTAATGTGAAATAATAATTGTTTACCGTTAAGCGAAAATTGAGTTTGTTTGCATATTTAAACGCTGCAATATCGGAGATAATATGATTAACTTTTCGATCATGATTATCACAGCTCCTATAATTATACATAATTTGAATAATGGATTACGGGATAATTTGGAATCGATTTTGTATTAGCGAAAATTCGATTGTAATAATGCAGTTTTTGCCTAAATTGTAGTTTACAGTGCCGATCGGAAAATCACCGTAAATGGATTTTCTATGTAGTTTACGTTTACGGGCAGCGTGGAAGCCGGCCAGAATTCACTCGTGAAAAACAATTTGATCAATTACGCGATAAGACGACGTTTTATCCGTCATTATCGAATCTTCCGGGTAGAATACGGTATTTGAATCTCTCGCGTCGTCTCGTATAGATGTCAAAAATAAATATACCACCTTCATGCATGCCCGACGTGTTTGCGAAACGAGCAAAGCGCCGGGCAAAACAGCGGCGCGGCGAGTTAGTGGGTCTCGATATTTTGTCAAAAAGCAGCTTTTTTTCTGGGAAAATCGCGTCGGTCTCGGCGCAAAGGTGCAAAGTATCGAGCGTGCTGCGGTGCGTGCGATCAAGTCAGGCGCGACGCGCACGCCGATGATCGGTCCCGGATTATGCTGTTACTTCGACGCCCTGGGCCGGCCTGAATGGCGCAAATGATATCGTGGGAGTGTCGGAGAACGGCTGTAACCAGCGATCCGGCTCGCGGATTAAACACACGCGCGGCCCGATCGTAAGTCTCGCTCACACGTATACACGACAGCGCACGGTTATTATTGCGCTCGGCGTGATGCTCGCGGCTTACGTGACCGACGCTGTCGGTGCAGTTCATACGGCATGTAGCACTACGTGTATTATGTATAGGGTGTCTGGATCTAGGTGAATAGAAAACTTAGTTTTGGAAGCGCCACAGAATTGTTGAAATATCAATGACAGAAAATTGGTCAATCTAGGGCGCGCGGTCAGAGCTCGGCAAGCGATGTACTTTCCGACCGATTTTCGGAAGACTCCGCTTCGCGTTATTCCCCTTGCTTTGTTACCCCGTGAGCAGCCTACGAATTGCTTGAGCGTCCAGCGACTCGTAGGCTGCGCGCGAGACAACAACGCAAGGGGAACATTGAAAATCAGTCGAAAAGTGTATCGTTTATTATAAGTAATCTGAAGAGAGATGCCTTGGATCCAAGACTTGGACTCGTTGATTGTTTCCTACGATGAAAACTGGATGACAGCGACACGTGGAGTAACCCGAATAGAAGTTTGTCCTCTATTCTTGATCAGATTTATTCCAATCGGTTAACTGGTTTGTTCAAGATGGTGTTAATGGATCCTAATTATTAATCATCCTTATAAATAAAGTCTAGATTGTCACGTTGTGTTACGTAACTCGTCAAGATCTAATAATATCACTTTGAACACAAACCAGACAACTGATTGAGATCAATCTGTTCAGGATCACGAGATGAATTTCGATTGAATCGAAAACGTTACGAGCGATGCGGTTTTGTGTTATATGTGTGATCTTCGGCTGGACATCTATATTCGTTGTTGCAAGAAAATCAGAAAACAAATCCAAGCCATGTCTCTTCAGACTGCCTGTAGAGCTCATTCCATTACATTGTGTGCATTGATTGACCAATTTTATTTTGCTAATATCTTGATAATTATCATGTGATAATTATAAAAATGATAGGTGATTTTTTTACACAGTTTAACGAATTTTAGATGAGCGGTTGGACACTTAAATCCAGACACCCTGTATATACGTGCTTTTTTTCTCTCTCTCTCTCTCTCTCTCTCTCTCTCTCTCTCTACACGAGAACGGCGATCGGATCGCGGGGCCGGCGACGAATCTGGCGAATTGCGCGGGAAAATTAGCCCCGTGTAACTGCCGCACGTCACGTCACCCCGGGAATCCCGGTTTAGGGGTCGCTCAAAAAACTGCCGGCCGTTGGCTGGGGTTAGGCCTTGCCGCCGGTGATCGACGAAATCTTGGCGTGCCGAAAGTCATTGGGCGTCCGCCGTTTAAAGTCGCTGATCCGCGAAATTCAAGAGCGGTGCGGCCCGCCGCACTGCGCCGCGCTCCTGTCGACTCGCGAATATCGACGCGCTCGTAATTTCTTCATCCCGCACCCGCTAGTTGTCTTGAATTTACCGTAGAATAAGTGGGACAATCCGGTATATGAGATTACCGATTGATTGTGGTCGCTATCAGTGAGGATAATTATAATACTGTGGCAGCTCTTAATGATAGTCGCAATCGCTTATAATAAGATCGTTGATGAATTTTTATATTCAGTCAGGATATCAGATTAAAATTTAATCGAATATTTCTGACCATAATAGTATTTCATCAGATAAATCGATCAAAAAATTATGAACTGATATTTCTTATCGGATGTTTCCTAATTAAATATAAAATTCATCAGTATTTTAATCGAAAATATCCGTTTGTTAATTTCTTATCGAACAATTTCTCTAAGATAAAACTATTGCTATTCTTACTTAAAATTAAGAAGAAGAAGCAAAAGTATTCATTAGAACTGAGCATTTTCTTGAGAAAATTTTTTCTGTCACAATAGCATTCATCCAAGATAAGGAATGAGAAATTAGAGGAAAACAGGATATCTGATCACGTTATTAGTAACAATTTCGCGATTTATTTGTTAAAAAAGTATCCTTTTGATACTCTCCGTTAATCTCGTGACTATATTATTTTTCTGTTTGTTGTAACAGAATATTATATGAAATCATTCTGAGGCATTTTTATTTGTTCCTATATTTGCGTTATCGGCGATCGAGACGAGTAATCGACATAATTGTCGGATGCCCCATACACGGTTCGTTGTGTTTATATATAAAATTTATTACACGGACTTGGTGTGTGCCGTGCTGTCGGCCGCAAAGTAATAGCGGTAAATCAACATCGAATGAATCTTTCTAAATGACAGCGGAATGGACGCGCGCACGAGCGTCAGATATTTCGCTTTTAATTTTTGTTTTTCAGCGAGCGCGTTTAAATATTTCATTATGCGGTGCCGCTTGCAAATTTATGTGCGCTCGCACATAATAATCGTAGATTTACGCGGCGCCGACACGGGACGACGCGTGAGCGCTCGTGTACGGCCGGAATGTGAGCGTGTGCTCATGCGAATAGAATTCCAATCGTACTTAACTATATTACATTAGTCCGGAAAAAAAAAAAAAAAAAATATATATATATATTCCATCTAACGCGGCATCCGTTTTTGCGTCAACATACACTCCGGGGCGTTCTCGCATACCTCGGCGCAACATTAAAATTCCTCGCTGCTTTTCCCCCTTTTCTCGCGTAATTAATTCGACGGCTCGAATAATACGAGCGTTAATGTAAATTTGAGATCGAGTTACGTGCACGGCACGCCGGTCAGGCCGCGTCGTCGAAGTTATCTCCGCGGAAACGAACGTTTCCATCGGGCGATAGAACGCGAAACAAAATATAACGGACGCGACCGACGGTGCTAGGAGAACTGAGGGAAGAGGACGGAGAAATGGGGAGGCGGGCGCGGAATAATTTCCACCGCCACACACAATCGGCAGGATCTTTTTTTTGCGCCGTGTAGAGAAATTATATAACGAACTAAAATATCAAGCACGCCCTCGGCTCTAATTAAAACCGCTACGCGCTTATATAATTCATGTTTAACGCAGGGCCAGTGCCTGAATGAAATTCGTGCTACGGTAAGTTCGCCGGGATACAATTTAATTTGCTAGAAAATTTTTGCGTACGTACAATTACCGGCCGCGCACGTAATTATCGCGCGTTTCACGTGCGCACACGCGACCCGGTAGCGCAGCGTCTAGGCGTGGGGTAGTTCGCCGAGTGCGCGCACGCGGAGTGTCTGCTTGTGTCATCGGCGGGACGGAACGAACGTTTCGCGGATGAGAAGGTTTCCGAGCGCGAGCTCGATAACTCGGACGACACGGCGGGGAAGATATCGCGCGAGGGATACAGACGAGTCGATGGGAAAAGCACCGCGTTTGCACCCCCTCGCGACATTAAACGACACAATTATCCGAGCCGAACGAGACCCCGTATCTTCGCGCGTCGTCCGGCGCGTTCCACACCCGCGCCTCCCTCCCCGCCCTCGTGTTTTCTCTTTTTTTCTCTCTCCCCCTCGTACGCCGGCGAGGGCATAACTGACGCGAAACCGCGAGTTTGCATTGCAGATTGGTAACTACATTCCGATTTTTCGCGAACGACTTTTTTTTCCATGCCGCATACAGTCCGACCGACCGTTCGCTGCAACCTCCGGCATTCGCACGCTGAAAAATAGCCGACGCGCCGCGTATCCCTACGCACGGCTATCCCTCTCCCGCCAGGGGCAAAGGGGAGGGCGAGGGGTGAGCGCATGGGAGACGTGCGAATTACCGTCGGTCAGCTCGCTCGAGGGAATCGCAACGGAGAACGAGGTGGAGGACGGCCGGAAAAATCAAAATGGGGAACTGCGGCGGCGAGGAGGAAGTGAGAAAGAGCCTGGATAGATCTAATAGCGAATGATGAATGGAGGAAGAGGAGAGCGCTACAAGGAATAGGAAGGAAGGAAGAATGACGAGAACGGCGGAGTGAGCGGTCCGTGATAGACCGGAGAGACGCGAGGAGACGAGAGAGAAATGAGACCAGCGGTGGAACGAAGGGGTGGCACGCGGTGATAGAACAGAGATCAAAAGACCGAGAGAGGAATAGAGGCAGAGAGAGAGAGAGAGA
>NW_022639487.1:1750663-1782133 GCF_010583005.1 Odontomachus brunneus | reverse complement strand
GAGAGAGAGAGAGAGAGAGAGAGAGAGAGAGAGAGAGAGAGAGAGAGAGAGAGAGAGAGAGGCCGCGTGGAACCGTTAAAAGTGCCAGCGGCACGTTGGTGGTGTTCACATCGCCCGCTATTGACCGGTCGCGTGGGAGCACGGGGGTGGCGCGCGGCAATGGTGGTGTCGGCGGAGGCTGGACATCGCGCTATTTTATCTGCCATTGAAACTGGAACGTGCCAGGCGAGGGGAAAACCGGGTAGTTGACGGTGGTTTTCGGGCTCGGCGGGCAAGGCAAACGCGCAGGTAACGAAGCGCTCGCGGTAAACGAAGCACCTCTGGACTCGCATTCCTGACTCTTGCCGTCCGGCCGCGTCGCCCTTTTGCCGGATTACGATCGGCCGATCGTTACGTACACGGTTCGTTTCGATTTCTGATGACGTTCGGGAAACTCAACTAAACGAGAGTCCCACCACCGCGAACGCGGACGCGCCGAAAATTGCAACGCTTTTTGCGGATCGGGCCGGCCGAAAATGCACTCTACCCGCGAGTCTAATCGCAACGGCGACATAATTGTCGCACGAACATCAGTCACGCACAGCCAGTCAGTTGGGCTAACTACTTCATAACGGGATCGTTGCGTTTCCAACGTGAGAAGCTTAAATTAACAATTTTGCATTCCGTAGATGAATTTCTCCTGGGAAGATGTTACACGTGCCAGGTCTTCCCAGTTCAAGTTCACGAGAATAACGCGAGAATTGTGCAAGTGTCTTCACGATGGCATACTCGCGTAGTTGTGTCCGTGATTTGAACAATATCGAATGGGTGTGATTCACGAGTATAAGAACCATCACTTTTCTCTCAATGTATGAGTGAAAGAAATCGAGACTCTAATTCTTTCTCATTATTTAAGGTCTCTATTTTCTGTTTGGAGCGTGTCATAGCCTCCAATGTTTCTAATCTTTTTCTCGCAAAAGGGAAGGAGGTACAGAATTATCAACTGTTTGACTGTCTCTGAAATAACTCATGAGTCATACGGAGGATTAACGAAGGAGGGAAGGCACATCGACGTCTATTCGACAAAAGAAGCAGTGCGTGCACATCACCGTCGTTTTCTACACGTGTCGAAAATATTTCGTTATTTCAGCATTATTCACTGCGATATACGTTTTCATCAGAAAACATACTGAGCTTTTATCTAAAATATATGGATACGGTGTAATAATATTTATGACTGGCTCGGCGAGATGGCATCCAGATAATTCTTGGCCCACTCTACAACATGGCAAAACTAAAATAAGCTTTGATTGAAACTGCTCCATTTTCTCGTACAAAGGTACATATACGAGCGGATCGTCATTCGTACTATATTACTCTGTATGTGTGTCGAAGTACCTAGTATGCAAATTTTACGAGTCGAACGAGTGTACGTGAAGAGTACAGACGACTGTAAAAATTTAACATCACCCGTCTGACAGTCCATAGTCGCCGCGGTCTATCTTTCGGTGCGGTTAAAATGTATACAAATGTGCGCTCTCATTGAACCGTAACGTACGAAACAGCGGCGCATTTATTATCGGATAAAAGAGAATTCTCGCGAAGAATATACCTTAGCAAAGCCTTAGTGTTATCAAAGTCGCGTCGCGTCGCGTCGCATCGTAAGTCTCGTGTACGGTGTCGATCGAAAAAGATCCACGGACCCAGATTGAATAACATTAATCATTTATACACACTATGAGAGGAAAATATCCAAAAAATGAAAAAGTATTTATTCAGTGTGTGCGAGCTTTTAAAAACCGTATTAATAATCGACGAGATATTTATAATCGACGATATTTTTCTGCTGAATATCTTAGCTGAGAATTCTTGAATTACAATATTGTTCTCTCTTAAAATGGATCAGTCAAACATGAATATATACTGAAAACAGTGAATATATACTGATTTGCAGTTATAAGTATAGCATTGAGCACTTTCAGTGCTAGATTTATAACTGATATCAATGACTAATTCATTGATTCACTTTAAGAGAGTTGAGTTTCAATAGTTCTATCTTAAGATCCATTTTAAGATGAGATCTTGAAAAAAGATTAAATAAAAAAAATATTAGTTAAGAATGTATTGAGAATCGTTTTGCGCTCTTCAATAGTCAATTATTGAAATATGAGATCAGATGCGCATGTATTAATAGTTAGTATATCTTGTTTTAAGAAGGAAAAAGATCCATGGATCCAGATTGAATAACATTAATCATTTGTACAGACTGTGAGAGGAAAACATCCAAAAAACGAAAAAGTATTTATTCAGTGTGTGCGAACTTTTAAAAACCGTATTAATAATCGACGAGATATTTATAATCGACGATATTTTTCTGCTGAATATCTTAGCTGAGAATTCTTGAATTACAATATTGTTCTCTCTTAAAATGGATCAGTCAAACATCACTGAAAACAGTGAATATATACTGATTTGCAGTTATAAGTATAGCATTGAGCACTTTCAGTGCTATATTTATAACTGATATCAATGACTATTCACTGAATAATTATTTTACATGAATAAACTTGTTTATTGAACAGTTTACTTCTCAAGTCGAGAAATTCATCTTGAGATCAATGATATCACTTGACACGCTCTCAATAATACATTTAAGAAACGATTATTAATATAGCTTTTGATATATTATATTATTCTATTAATCTTATATTATTTTACTTAAATAGAATAAACAATTCCTTTGATGAAAGGATAAGGGATACGAAGGAAATGTATATTTTCTTATTTGAAAAATATTTCATACTAGCTTGAACTAAGCTCGATTTGTATCAAAGTCTCAAAGGGGATCAAATCAGGGGAAAGGAATGAGGTGCCCAGATTTCATGGTAGCCTATACTTTCCACAGGGTTAGCTTAAGTCCTAGAAAGTAACTATACAAAATTTGGTTCAGATCAATCAAAGGGTTTAGGAGTTGATAGGAAACATATAGAGAGATAGACATTCGATTATATATAAATATATTATATATATATTATATTATATTATATTATATTATATATAAATATATTATATATAAATATATTATATATAAATAGATTAGTGTATGTTATTAGTGTTTACCGCGCGAATAAATATTTGTTACCTTTTAAACATTTGTTCTTTCGGTGTACGACGATGGTATAAAATATTACACAAACGCAAAACAACGCGTGCTCTCCATCGTCACGTGTCATATAGCGACGCGGAATGTCGCTGGTACATATTATAAACGACGTCCTACGAGACGGTTTGGTATGCTTTATCCTTTGCCCAGGATCTGAAGGAGAACCAAGATTCTCCCGTGAACGGACGAGTCGATACGCGTTGGATCCCGTCCCTTTCATTCCTAACCCGCAGGGCGCCCCTTGACCTCCACCGCAGAAATTGGAATTTGATCCGTACCCGTGATATCTAATAACCCCGGCGTCTTATTTATCGACGACCTGAAATTCCAGCCGTGATGGCAAGAACCAACCCGTAAGCTCCTCGAGTCCGACCATCTCGGAGCTTCTTTGGACGCGCGGGTGGAAGTTGGGGCAGGCAGTCGCGCCGTTGCCGCTCGCATTGTTGATATTCCGCGCTTTAGTCAGTCTTCCTCTCTCTCCCTCTCTCTCCCTCTCTCTCTCTCTCTCTCTCTCTCTCTCTCTCTCTCTCTCTCTCTCTTGCCAAGGCTGATGTCGCATTTTATCGTATTTAAAGGAATCGCGCTCACCTGGCCACAGCTTTGCACTTTACGCGGCGGGGGAGGATATTAAAGATTCTGTTCTCGTCTCGCGTATCGAATTTCAGCGCGCGATTGATATTTCTCAATCTGTCGTTAGCGCGAGAGAAGTGTACGTCGAGGAACAATCACGAACACGATTGTTTTATCGCGATCGAGATCATTTATGTCCAAAATAGCCCAATTATTGCTACTATACGTGAACCCTACGCGTTTTCGCGGTCTTCACTGTCTTCTTGAAGACCATGCGAGAGCGCAAGATAAGTTTTCTCGTAAATAGCCGACGATTTTTTAACTCAGCCGTGGGCGCGATGCCGTCATCTTCGTTATATTACTGGAAACACGTACCGATACCTTTTTATTCCCCTTTCGACGTCATTCGTTATCTGACGTAGGAACAACACGGAGGACGCGGTCAGCAGCAAGCGATATCGTTCGACATCGTACTCTCGTTATTATTAGTTACAGAGTGGGCTGAACCACTACTGCAAAGTCGATGGACTGTGCGGGCGTGGAACGGTGTCCAGGAATGGTTTCCTTCTTCCTTTTTTTCTTATCACATTTTTTCTTTGCCCTTCTCTGGGTGAAACAGTCGTTCGTTGAAGCGTACCGCTGAATGTCTCCCGAGGAAATCGTACTTTTCCCGGAGAAAGTAAGAGAAGAAAAAAGACCGTCGTGCACCGCCGCCGCCGCCGTCGCGCTTGTGCGGCGTCGTTCGATTATAGTCTTTTCCGGAAACGCTCAAATCCGTCGTGTGTGCAGAGCGCGTGTGGATAGACGCGGTTTGCGTTCGTGTACGTTTGTGCAGTGTGCGCAACGATTTGAGGAAGAGCCCGACGACTAGGACGGCCGGACAGAAGGGATGTAGGGGGTGCAGGTGGGACCATCCATCATACGGCGGAAACCAGCCGGCACATTGCCGGAAGTGACGTCACGCTTGAAATATCGACTAATAATTTATACGCAGACGTTAGCGCCCGTTCACGTTTTGCGGGGCTACCTATCCGTAATAACAAACTAACGCCTCCGCGCCACTGCGGTTGTGTGCGCGCGCGCTGCACGTGTGCTCTTTACACACCTATACGTGCACACTGGCGGGCTCGCTCGCGCGCGAGACATACCGAAGGTGCGACGTTCGCTCCGTAAAAGGATCATCCGCCGTGAATTTAACATGAGTTTAACGAAGTGCGCCCGTGCCCAATTAGTTTTGGCAGTTTGAGAAAATTAGTGACTAACGCAATTTTGCGGGCGAATTTTTGTCAGGCTGTAAACGGCGAATTCGATTTGAAACGGGATACACACACCGGCGATCGGATTTCGCGCTCGTTCGATATAAATTAGTTACGATATTAAATCCCGCGATTAAATTCTAACGTAACCAGCGCTCTAATCCGCCGATTGATAATACGCTCTCGGCGTTTATGGAACGATTCCTCCGAGTGAATGAGAAAATCCGCGTCTAATGTATCCGCAGATCGGCGCGTCGTTCCCTCCCTTTTCCGACGACGGGAAATCGCGCGACAAGTTATCGCTTCGCCCGCATGGCGGAAAAAAGTGTCGCTTACAGGCTGCAGAACGCGCCATTTGTTTTTACTCGACAGAGGGTTGATGTAACTGACGTTCTTTCTGCCCTGTCATACGACGGCTTACCCGACGTTCGGGCCGTCTGTCACTTCGTATCAGGTAGGTGTCGTGCCACGGATTTGAAATGATTGTCTCTCGTCAGCGGCGGTAAAAGATGCGCCTTGACGTTCTTTTCATCGCTCGCTCGCTCGCTCGCTCGCTCACTCGCATGTCTCATGACGTATTCCCGCGAAATCATTTCTCACCGCGCGCGTCGTGCACCCCGCTCTATTTTTAAATGTATTTCCTAACGGCGCCCGCGCGCGTTCCGCGTGGTGACACTTTAAACACCGCTTCGATCCCTATGACGTGGCCCGAGAGGTGAAACGTTTATTTAAAACAAAAACAAAAAAACAAAACAAAAAACTTGTTCTGCTTTTGGAGCGTGGCAACAATCGCGCGCATGCATCGTCTGGCGCCTGTAAATTTCACAGATTTTTCGACGTTTGACATTGCGCAAAAGGTGAAAAACTTTGTTTGGAAATTCTGCATGACAAAGCCGCTACACGCCCGGCAATCTCCTCTTTGTCTCTCCCTCTCCTCTGTCTTCAGAACTTTCGAAAATCAACTTAAGAGCGTGTTGTTCGTGTCTGACGAAAATGTGTTGTCGAAAATGTATTGTCGAAAATGTATCCGTTGCATTTTGACAAATCGCTTCTCACCCCTTTCGCGCCTCGCCTGCTATTTGTACGCGGTTACTTTTGTAACACCGCTATTTTTCCACTCCCGAGTGTCCTCCCGAGGCAGCGTCCTTCTTCCGAGCCGTGAGGAGAACTAATCCCGGCGCGTAATTAGAAGCGTATCTAACTCCGAGTATAAATCTCTCACGGCACCTTCGTCCTTCCTATAAAGCAATCCGTGCTACTCCTGGCAGAAAATTAAAAAAACGAGCGCGTCTCCCGGCATTGCGGGGCTGGCGTTCCCTTGAGCAAAAATGGGGATGACGGAAGAACGGCGATAACGGGCGGAAAATTGATGCGGCGAGTCGCGTCACCGATGTCCCCGTCGTCTCCTCCGTCAGCGGCCAGACAGACGCGGGATGCGTATTCATGCAGGTACACGAGTGTCGTCGTCATGACAACAAATTCTTGAATTCAGACAACCGTGTTCTCTCTCTCTCTCTCTCTCTCTCTCTCTCTCTCTCTGTCTATGCTGCATGAAGACGAGTCGCGCGCGCCAACGCGACAATGAGGAGCGGGCGGCGGAAAGGGGCCGGCGTGACTTAGAACCTTCGACCCTCCCCTACAACGACAACCGGTCTCTCGCATCCTCGCCGTGCGACCTCGCCAAGGAGGTCCTACGGAACCGACGTTGCAGCCCGGCGAGGCACTTCGTCTCGTACACCCCCTCGCCCTCGACGGCGTCTCCCAGGCGGCGACGAGGGTAGCTTTGCTCGCACTCAATATTCCATATTTCTCGTGACAATTTCTCCGGGCGAATTTATAGACTTCCCTTTTGGTCGAGGTGAGAAGGGAGGAGAGAGAGAGACGGAGAGCGCGGATGCGCGAGGGAGAGAGAAAGAGAGATAAAGAGATGGAACGACGACAAACGCGGGGGGTCACATCGACGCGCAATCGGTAGAGAAGGACGAAGAGGTAGAGCGCCTTCTGAGAAGGAGGAAGAACGGGACCGGGGGAACTGGGAACGACGAGTGTGGAGAAGAAGAATGGGGATCGGTGTTGCAGCTTGCAAAGAAGGAAACGTACGTACGGCGATAGGTGGGAGGAAGGGAGAGAGGAGGCTAGGAAAGGCGACCGAATGAAAAGCTTCTGCCACCTTCTCTATCCACTACGCCGCTGCAATCAGTTATAGGGAGACACGTCGATACGTCTGCGCGCGTCCGTGTGAGCGCCCGGTATACCATCCCGATGGTGTGGATATACGTGGGTGTGCGGACTGCCGCGGCTCGGTGTCGGTGGTGGTCGCGCGCATACTGCGACTGCAGCTGCGGATCTGCGGATCGTTGTTGTGTGCCGATGTAGCGGGGGTTGCTTGAGAGCCTCCATCAGTGGCCCGGATCTCGATATCCACTTTATTGCGCGAATGTATATTCACAGAAAAATGTGGAATATTTTGTGTTTCGTGGCTCGGCGCCACCGGTTTGGCGGTTCCGTTTATATCACTTCCTCCGCCAATTTCTCCCCCGTGCCTGCGCCCTCCCCTTGGTCTAGTCACTCCTCGTGTTATTTCGCGGAAGCTAAATCGGCCTGCCGAGCCAACCGTTCGTCCGACCACGACGAAGAAATTCCGCTCATCCCCCGCGACTTTATTCCTCGCTTATCAACCTCCCGCGAGTGAAATTCTCCCGACTGGCGAACAAACGGTACTTTTTGACGCACATTTCTTCTGGGCCGCGACGGCGAATGATTATCCGCTTGTAACGTATGGCCCCAAGTTTCCACGGCGAATCCTCCGTGTGATTTTATGGTCGCTGCGTAGATATAAAAGAGAGCGTAAACAGACACGCAATACGTGCAAGATTGATTAACGTCGTGTCATTTTACATAGCTTCTAAATAATAGTTAAATGGTCATAAATAACGTCGTTCACACACAGAGTTAACTCCATTCGCTTGACTCGAGATGACTTGTCACTCTCGCGAGAAGAAACATATCCTTATTCGGCGATTAATTAATCTTCGCTCGTTCGCGCGTATACGTTCTATGAAGACGTTTATCTCGACCCGGATCAGCGAGTTCGAAAGTTATGCAAATCGCCCGTGGGATTAGATTGTAGTGAATTTGTCGACGTTTGACAAATCGATTGCAATTAGGAATAATCATAATACGTTGCGCAAAGGTCGAGTTCGACGTCGCGAGGCAAGCGCGTCAATTTCATAAGCGCGTTATTTGTCTGTTTTATTAGTCTAAATATCCCATTAGGCAGCTCTCTTCTTCAGTTGCGCAACGCTATACGGCGAGATATATTCTGCTATCGCGTGGAAAGTTCTCCACGTCGGCAGAAAAATCGCCGTATCTATTTCCGAGTTCCATGTTCGGGCGTTCATGCGGCATTCTATCGTTAGAAATTGCGCTTCTATTGCCACGTCACGCTACACGCCTAGCGGGCTTCGACGCGAAACGATACGATACAACCTAAAATGGCGAACATTGTGTGAAGCCGCGTGTGTACGGCCGGAACCTCTCGATGGCATGATCACGGGAGAAGGCAAACGCGACTTATCTATGATCGAGCCAGTCCGGGCTACAGTTGTACGCTAATCGCGCGTGTACACCGCGGTTGATACGTCGCTCGTAATGCAACCTCAGTCTCGCGGGGACGGTTTGACAGCTTGCATTGCAACGATCGATTTGGCATGAGCGGATTCGGATTGAATGGCGCGTCCTTCGGAACTCCGTCGTCTCACTGTCAATCTCGTCTTTCATTGCGTTAATTGGATTACGGGAGTTTAAGCCGCACCCCGACGATCGAACGCATTCGGCGGTCGGATAAGCGTATTAATCCACGGCTCGAATAAGTCGAGCTTATTAACGCGATAAGACGCGTCACGATGACGACGACGACGATGGAACGCCGGTCGTTGCTCCGTCGAATCTAGCTTCCCGCTGACGTCGACAACGATCATCCGTGCTGATGGGATTTTTCGCGGAGTACGCGCAGATCAATTTCCTCTTCACATCTGTCGTATTAATAATTTCATAATTTAATCTTGCAAATTTTGCCGCGGTCTTTAGAATCAAAATAATATCTCAAGTGTGACTCAATTGCTTTGCAAATCCCTAGTAGAAATTTAATGCAATTCTCGAACAGTTATACTGCATGGAAAAAACACTTTATTAAATTAACAGAATTTTTGGTGAAATATAGACGAAACAGAGAATTTCGGTATACGTTATTAGAATTTGATTCTACTTAATTAGAAATCTCGTTAAGTCAAGCAGATTTTCAACAAAACCATTCAAAATTTCTGGTCCGTATTTTTTTCTAGAAATTTGATTTATCCGATTAAAATTCTTTTCTGTGTCTAGACAATTATTTTGACTTTTGATCAGTAACTGAAGAGTAAAATTGTTTCAGATGTAATTAAGATGTAATGTTTTTCTTCTGCATTTACTGCAGGATACATAATTTGAAACCACTTACTGGACGGAAATAAAGAAGAAAATAGACAAGAAACTATTTCATTAATTAATAATCAAGTTTCCTGCTCATACAATAGACAAATTGTTCTAATAACATTGTATTTTTGTGCATGCTTTCTAAATGAAAAATTTTCATATTTATGAGAAGCATTGCGTAGGAAATCTTTTAAGTGTAATATATATTTTCTCCCATGTGTTTCATCATTTACGTAATATCGTTCAATTATCAAATGACATGTCTTTTTAGCTATTTTTCTAGTTGTACTATTTCATGCAAATTTTTTGGTTCTTTTTTAACAATATAAATAAATATGCTTCAAATTTATTCACGGTGGACATTATAAGACCGAATTAATATTATTACAATGACTTGGAAAGAATTGGTCCACATATTGTATAGTAAACTGCTTCAACCACTAAACAAACTTCTCTGTCAAGTGCTTATCCAATTCCTACTTGGCATTTTTATAACTAGATGAATAAATGAATAGATTAATACTAAACAATAATTGGGCGAATATATATGTTCACAAACTGCATGTATTTCTACATTATTTAACTGCGAATAAACGTGCCACACAGGCGCGCAAATGTTACAATAAAGAATCTCTTTTTTCTCTATTGTAGCATTAATTAAATCGTAAAATATAAAAGGAACGCTATATAATTCATATTGCACATGCTAATGCAACGATGATGCCGAAAGCGGTAATAAATATGCATTAGCTATTAAGAGCATAAATATGCCAAGCGTGCGCGTGCGCGTATGTGATGAGAGGAGAGAAAGAGAAGAGATCATAGATAGTAGAATCAATAGAATCGATTACATCTTCCAGTCAGCGACCATATGGCCTCACCTTTGCTTTCGCCGCTCGGCAGTCGATGAGCCTACGCCCAGCTAATTAGCCACGAAGCCAACCAGATAATTAGTCTCTAATGGCGTTCCATGTCGCCTCGTCATTTTGCTCTTGTTCTACTTTTCGCTTATCGTCATTGTGACCAGCGAGAAGATCGGCCATATTACTTCTCCCAAACCCAGCACTGTGTTGTCTCGCGCGAAACGACGAAGTTAAGCGGAATTGTACAACGCGCGGCACAGCGAACTCAACACGAACACAATGAATTGCGACTATCCGTCGCCCCGAGGCGGAGATGTCTCTCCGTAGATGCGCTGTAGATGACGGTAGAGGTGAAGATAACGTTACAGATACGAGATTAAAGATAGCAGTGTGTCTATCGTGGACACAAGCAACCACGGCAAAGCGGGTGATATGTCGGTAGCACGGCGTTATCAATAGAGAAGTGAATTCGTATCTTAGACAGACTGATTGTCAATTTACCATTACTAGGCAGTAGCGAAGGATTCTCGACTCGATCGTCTTTCACGTTAAACGTTATGCCAAGCGTCTACGCGAATACATTCTAAGTCAACATAACTCCACCTTAAGCACGAGATATTATTAGTTTTCTTTAGATGCGTCAACTCGACTCGAAATTTTGGCCCACATTAAACCTTGAATTGTACAACACAGTAGGAGTTGAGTTACAAAGTAAGTTTAATTCTAATGATTTACTCCTATTCTGATGATGTTCGAAATTTCGCTTTTCATTTTTTCAAAATAGGTGTTGAATGGAATAGTAAAGATGAAAGTACATTTGAGAAATTTTAGCCCTACGTTAAACCTCGAATTGTACGACGTAATAGGAGTTGAATAAAGTAGCTTTAATTTTAATAATACAATTTACTCTTACTCTGATGATGTCCGAAATTTCTCTCTCCACTTTTTTTTAGCGTGAAAATAGGTGTTCAATGGAATAGTGAGGCTGAAAGTAAGATCAAAATTTTGATTCGGGTAGAATCAAAAGAGGTAGATTTCAGAGTATCAAAGTGTTGAATAGAATAACAAGGCTAAAAATATACTCGAATAAAAATTTTGGTCCTATGTTAAATCTTGAATTCTACAACGTAGTAGGAGCTAAGTTAGCAAAGTAGATTTAATTCTAATGATACAATTTACTCTTACTTTGACGATATCTGAAATTTCCCTTTTCACTTTTGTTAGTGTGAAAACGATGTTAAATGGAATAGTATGAGGCTAAAAGTAGGATTAAAATTTCGATTCAGGTATAAGTAATTTGTAAGTTCCAAAATATCAAAAAGTATTGAAAAGAATATGAAGGTTGCAGAGTTCAAAATAGATGTTCACTTTTTTTAGTGTAAAAACAAATGTTAAATGGAATAGGAAAGTAAGATCAAAATTTTGATTTAAGAGATGTCATTAGTTTTCTTTAGACTCAAGTAAGGCAGTACTTATAGCTTGATCGCTGTTACCTCGTTTATTTTCTTTCTCTCTCTTTTCACTTTGTAATATTTCTACTCTCTTTTTTTTGTTTTAGCAATAAAGTTATTATTATTGTACGAAAATTACGCGCAGTGTCACAAATCTCAGCAACGCGAACTCCTGGCGATGTCGCGATCTCTCGGCCGAGCGTAAAAACGACGCTTCCTGGAAACCGGCGAGTTAACGCGGCGATTTACGTTATTTTCGCAAGAGCCGACGATCTACCGCGCTCAGAGGAATTAAAACTTTCCAGCGTCACACGTTAGCTCTCCCCGTTGGCACAGTTCTACGGTTCTTACCGGCCGCGAGAGGGAGGGGGAGAAAGAGAAAGCGAGAAGTCCCGTCCGAGAAGTTGCTCCAGCATGATAATTGTATTTTATCACGAAATCCGTGACACGATCGCGGAACGAAATGTCCCTTAGTGTCGTTTCAGACATCGACGTAACGTGATTCAATTAATCGCCGTTATAAACGCTAAACCTCGCGCGACACTTGATTATAATTTATCTTCTCCCGACGTTCTCTTTTCTTTTTCTTTCTAAATGTGGTTTCACAAAACGACGACGACGAGCTATGTGGCGCGCTAACGTGTCGTCCTAATAGCGTAACCGAAGCCTCGAAAGTTGGCAAAGCGGAGGGCTCGAGCGGGGCGCGCGCGAAAATGGAACCACGAACGTCAGCGCAATTTCAGCCTTTGTCGACACTCGAGCCGGCGTGAACGCACCGAAAACGCCGTGCATTCATGCGAGCCCGTTATTATGCACGCGATATAATATGCGACTGCATTGCGACTCTGCAATCATCGGCACGGCAGGCCCCGCCGCCGCCGTGTCATTCGAATTTGCGAGTGCGTCATGCCTTGGTCGCTAACGACCGCCGAGGTCGCGGGGAGAGAGGAGGTTTGCTGCAGCCACCCTCTAAATTCCGACCGAATCTACTGAGCACTCGCGTCCAGGACGTTTGTTCTCATCAGCGACGCCGCGCCGACTAATTGTAGTTATGTTTTGCGGCACCTACGCCGGGTACTTACGCTCGCCCGATGTCAAACAGGCGAGCGCGGGGTTCTGTAACACGCTTTCGACGAGATTTATTCGGCGTTCAACGGAGATCACAGCGTTTAAATGCATCCACGTCGACGTTCGTCTCGCTGCCACGACCCGCCGAACACGTTCGACGATGGGGAGTGATTCCGACGACTGACGGCGGTGCGCGACGATTTCGCAACGCACCGTGTGGTTACACGTCCCGGACACACTGGGCTACACCGAAATAGGTCTTTCTGTACTTAGTACACAGGGGAAGCGTAAAACGTAAACTGGAAAGCTTATAAGTAAATAAATCTTAATTTAGTGATTGAATTAAATGTTAGATTCTCTCTTACGCGTCATAACAAACGGAGAATTTTCTACAAAGCGATTCATTTCAGTTTTTTTATTCGCACAAATCAAAATTGGAAATTTATAGGTTAATCGCAGATTTATCTGTAGCTTTAAGAGATGCCAAGGTGGATGATGAACCTTAAAAATGTCAACAACATAGAGGCAACCGTCAAAATTAAACTGTTTTGCAACCTATTGTACAAGTTGCAAAATGCATTAGCAAAATATTTACACCAACTGACAGTTCAAAACGTCAATTTTGAATTTTCTTATCGCTTTCCTCACATATTGAACAATGCTCCAATTCATTTTTAGACATGCTTTCATTGTGTAAAAGTATTTGTAATTCTGTGCAGTTAATACAAAATAAATTTTGCAGAATAAAGTATTTTGCCGGCAAAGTTTTCAAATATGATGTCCCCTTAAGAGAAAAACGACTAATAATGTTTCAATAATTATTAAATTATTCGACAATATAGAGGCATGATCTCATCAGAACCGGGAAAATATCAGCTTTCGAATGCAATTTATCTCACGTCGCTACGATTTTTTTACAAGGAGATATCGACGAGCGGCGAAATCGTCCGGCGGGGACTCGGGCCCGTCGACAAAGTTGCGCGTTCTTTTCAGTCGAGTGCGCCGCCGCAGAAAGAAAGGGGTGTCAAATGCGTGGCGTGAGCGGTACAACAAAGTACCATGCACGTGCTTCTGGTCGGTCCTTTGTAGGAAAGAAGAGCGTAACCCGTTAAAACCTTAGAGCGCTCGTATTTCGATGAAAAATTGACGTACAAACACGAAACAAACGGCATTCACCTCTGCATCGCACATCCATTCATGTGTACAATTATAACACGTGATCATATACACGATATATTGTTCATGAAAACATAGAAACTAATTTGGAGAAAGAACTATAGAATAGCAAAAATTTTTATCACATAAAATAAATACAGCTTTTATGCCAGTCATTAGTGAAGAATGTATCGTACGCAGCATCGATCATTTGTATTGGTATAAACAATTGAATGGTTTCGATGACGCGGTACGATTGAGAATTTTTCAGAATTTAATTTTTTCAGCACACGTGTATATATATATTAATATATATATAAATATATATATACACTAGCAGACCGATTTACGCGGTGGATGTAAACGTCATCACAGCCGGGAATTTTTCCATGCTACGAACAATGTATAATCAAGTACGAAATTGCGTATAGACGCTAATTCGATGTACTTAATCGAATAACTTTATCGAACAATAATACTCCTCGCTTACGTGTCTCTTTTTCATACTTCCCAATTTTCTGCCGCAAGCTCTCTTAAAGCGAACCTACGTACTTCTAAAATAACACGACATTCGGTGAGATGAGCCATTCCTGGACCAATATTATACAGCCAGCGTTGAGCACTTTAGACCCCGGATTAAAGCCGCAAGAAAAATACGCGGACTCGTGTATTTCGCGCATAATGATGCAATAAACGAAGTATACGCTGTCGCGCGGGAAGGCAAGGATAATTATAACCGAGACATTTTACGGCAAAGGTGCGCTCTGTTTCTGAAATGAGAGCTTTCTTTCTCGATCTCGAAGGAAACTAATCTCAGTTTTATGAGAATGTATTTTCGCGACGGGGGGGAAGGGGAAGGGAAGAGGGGGAATTGATTATTTTAAGCTTTTTCTTCCCTTTTTGTTCTTTTTTTAATAAAGTCGCTCCTTTAATCGCATAAAATTGAATCTCAACAAATTTAATTAAGGCGCGAGCGGAAGATTATGCGATATTCATATCGCGCGCTCCTTTATTAAAATCCACTAAAAATTCCCGCATACAACGCGCCCCGCGTACTACCGCGCCATGTAAATAGGGCTTTAATCCGCGTTTCATCTAGGCGGCGGAATCTATTTCATTTCCGAAGCCAAGGAAGCCGTCCAATCGGCCCGCGCTCGAGGGGCGCCAGAGGAGCGAGGGGACAAGGGAGGGAGTAGGAGATTCGCGTTGCGCATTATATTTAAATATTCATCGGTCATCCCTTATATGAAAGTCTCGAGCGCGCCATTACCGAATGGAAAAGTTAATTGCTACTTTGCATAATAATTCAATGAGAGCAAAAAGTCCATCCCTTGTCTCCTCTCGGTCGGCGGTTCTTCCGTCAAACCGACGGAAGATCTTGAATATCGGAAGAGAGGTAATTCCGTCATGAAAATAGAGGGGAGAGAGGCGAGAGGAAGAGCGAAGGGAGAGCGGGAAGAGAGCCAGGTCCACTTCGCGCGATTACGTGGGCCTTCGATCGAAGCTTTATCAACCAGGCGTTGCCTTCCGCGCGGAGTGCTCTTTTTCGAAGGCGCGTCACGCGAGCCTCCATAATTAGCTTCTGTAATGTATGCGCACTTTTCGACGCAACGTTTCCGTTAAACATCCGACACGAAACGACCCGTTCTCGTTAATATATCCGCAGTGTATCGATTGCCGCGCGGCACCCTTTCATGCCAGCTCAACGAACGCCAGTCAGATTGTTATCTGCGATGAAGCGACCAAATAATTGCCCGATAATTACTTTTGTAACATCGTTACATCCGACGACACGGCACGCTCCTCAGTCTGCGGCTGGTGGCGAGACGGTAAGGGTGAGACGACAAACGAAAAAAAAGAAAGGAATAAACACCTCGTGCGCGGCGAATGCGAGGTTACGGCGCGACGGAAAATGGCGAGGTAGGCTATGACACGCGTTTTGGTTCTTCATTTTTCTTACGCTCACCGTGAGAGAAGTAGCGAAATGAAATGCAAAAACTTGGAATTTATTCTTTCGCGCACGCGACTGCCGAGCGCACGTTCCACACGCATAAAACAGCTTGGACGGGAAACAAGTGAAAGAATAGGTAAACGCATACATTGCGATGCTCAAATGACGCGCGGAAATAATAATATTTACTTCAACAAGTTTTTGTAGGCATCGCGAAAAACAGGCATTAATAAGACAACGTAAAACTGGATTCTTTAAAGTATCGCGACATCGAATTCCGTGCATCACAATTAAATCACTTTTATTATTTGTTTTTTAATTTAAATTTAAACGAGAATTCTCGTTATTGGCAGTGAAGGAATTAAGAATGTACTGCCCATGTTCCAAAAATAATGAAAAAATTAAAAATTAATTTATATCGTATCACAAAAGTGATCACAAACACTTTGATACCGAATCTGGATCAAAAGTTATTCCGCTTTGAAAAATATGAGTAAGTCGTAAATCAATATGACATCAGATGAAGTTTTAATAACGCATTAATAATATCTCTAATGTCAATAATGTGTTATTGATACAACATTTGATGTTATCCTACTACTTGGAAGTACTGTTACGGAAATGTATGATATTGCTATCTCTAGCAAAGGAAAAGATAATGAAAAAATAATGACAAACATTTCAGCTTTTGCACATGTGTGCTTTAAATGTTCAAAATGATGTACGCAAAATTTCATTGTGGTTCAGGGAGATAAAAGTTTAAAAAATTAAAAAATAAAATAAAAGTAAAAATGTGTTGTTATTTAAACTGCATCATATATATGTGCACCACACATTTTTAAGTTAGTATATATATTTCTAATTTTCTCCCCCCCTCTCTCTCTCTCTCTCTTTCTCTTTCAATGACTTTTTGCGACTATACGAGCAATACGCTCTTAACCAAATTTGTTGAGCCGAAGTTGTCTGCGCAGATATTTGGTTTGCACTATCTTTCATCAGCCAGCTCGACACAGAGTTCCAGCAGCCGTAATGATTTCCCGTCGATCGCGATGAGAGGAGTCAAGCTCGTCGCGCGAGAGGAGCTCGTACGCGCTGTTTATCCTCCCTCTGTGCCTTTGGCGAACGCGGAAATTGTCCGAGAGACATCCGGCGACGACTGCAACCACGACGACGGCGCTTACATAGCCACAACGACGACGACGACGACAACGACAACGACAACGAAATATGCACCGCGCCGTGCCGCGTTAAATCGCCGCCGCAATTACTTCCCAGCGAAATTAAAGGATTTCACGGAAGCCGTGAGAGAGGATCGCGCGCTTTCTAATCATACTCGCGTCCGTCCTCCAAGGCTCCGTTCCTTTGCGACCCGAGGCAGCAGTAGCGATGACGACGACGACGACGACGACGACGACGACGACGACGACGACGACGACGACGACGGCGACGGCGACGAGATGCTTATACACCCGTCCGCGTCGCCGTCATCGTCGTAGAGAGTCGCTTCGCCTCGCCAAACCACCCTTACCTTCTTCTTCGCAGCTCTCGTCGTCGGAGTCGCTGGTTCTAAATCTCTGAAATCGTAAAAGCAACCCGACAGAAATTCCTTTACGAGCCGCGGTTTACAACTCATTTGGTTCGCCCGATCTCTCCGCACCTCCGCCTCCTCCGTTGCGAGGGAGAGATGCTGTAGCCGTGCGCGCGCGGAGGGAACGGCTTTTATTACGAATGCGCCACACGGTGCATAAATAACGCCCGTCAGCCACGTGCACAATGACTCGTTAAGGCTTGTTAGAGTGTGTGAGAAACAGAACCGGCGCGACGTCAGGACGATAGGACAGGTCGCGAAACCGGGCGATCCCGTGCAATCTGTGTGCGTATCGATCGAATCGCGGATTACGAGTTCCGTTGACACAGCGCGCTATAACTCTCCTCCGCGTTTCCTTCTCCTTTTTTTCCTCTTTTCGCGGCGTAAGTCGACGTGCCGTCGAAGGAAATCCACTTCGTTAAGCAGTCGGCGGTGAATAGCGATAAAGAAGTGGCTGCAGTCTTCTTTCTACATTCGTACGCGCGCGCGTCTTTTTATTGCCCGAAAAAGTGAGTAATTTATTATCTCCCGACTTCTTTCCACCTTCTCCTTATACTAGGATAAAATGTTTGGTGTTTGCAACTGTAATCACATAGAGAAATAATTGCTATATAGGAGAGACCGGGCTAGATGCCTTAGATTTTAGAATTTCAAAGTTACGACTTCTCGCGTTGCTAATTGTTGCGGCTGACTATAATAGAGACAGATTGTACGATAGAGGCAGCCTTTTTTATGTATTTAATGCCCGCTACCTTGTTAGCCGTATATCTTGTTTTGTAATGACCAAAACTCGAATATGCAGAAACATCTTGCCCTGATACCGGCTTCAGCAGCGTAGAGCAAAAAGCTACGTATAAAATATGTATCTTGATTAGTAGTTCTAGAGTCTCCGCGAGAGGTCTCCACAGCCCTTCTGCCGGCCCGTAATTACGGACCAACTTTACCTCGTCCGCTCATATGCTTTATTTCAATCATTTTATGAATGAAAATTGCATTTATCACCAGAAACAGTGTATCATACACTTGCAAGAAATTTCATTCTAGCTAGTAACACATCGCTTAGTTTTATTCAGTCACGATGGAGAATATTAATAGAAAATTTCGAGAGGCGCGAAATTTTACTTTGCCTTCACCAAATCGATCTTTTCTATCTCTCAATCTATTTCCTTCTATTTCTCTATTATAATCATAATATTATTCCAATGTTAATGAAATTCGGGGAAAAGTATTTATGTTTTAAAAGGACCATTTCGCGGTTTCGTACCCCCACTATTTTTCTCAAGATAAATACGAAAAAAGTACATGAGCAACATACCTCTGAGGCCATACAGCCCCAGTCCCTCTTAAATTATGGTTAAGAAACCACACTTTTTTTTCAATTAAATTCTACTATAATGTTAGTGATAATAACCTTGTGTGCATGTTACTACCATTTTCGTGTTAGAGCAACCAAAAAATATGGTTGTGGTTCAAAATGACTATACGCATTAGATCAACTATTTTTGTTTTCTCTCAGTGCAAGATCGACATCGAAGCGAGTTAAAGAGATCGCGCGCGTACGCGATCTTACCGCCGTAAAATAAAATATTTCTCTTGCTTTATTCGCAATTTGTTTGCGATGAATTTCGCGTAAATTAAATCGAGTTACTGGCAATCATTGAATCTGCGCACGTATTGGTTATTTGCGCCCGGTATAAAGTTAATATCGGCAAATGTTTCAATGACATTACAATACTTCCGTGCAAAGTCGCGCCCGAGCGAAACGCCGCGCGTCAATTTTAATGCAATTGATAGAACAGTGGGACGAGATGATACGCGCGCGTAAACAAATTATGGGCCTATCGTGTATCTGAAGTGTGCATATTTCATTCGGGGAAACCGACTTGAATATTTTTCAGTAGCCCATGCTCTCAGGGACGCGTCCTTAAATATTAACATCGCATTTTCATCACGATCGATGGTACAGCGACTCTCGTCGCACAATATTACGCAGTGAAATTCTGTTGCCGTTAGACGAGATTCCGCGAGGAGGAAAATAAGTTTCGCTCCAACTTTCCTGCAAGTGTGGCCGCCACACCCGGCCGTCGTTGAGTCACGGAGAAAGAAGGAATGATTTGCGATCGGCAGCCATCAAAGCAAAAGACTAACGGTGAAAAAGAGCGGAAAATATTGCGAGAGAGGGGAACTTTAATGACGGGGGTTTTACCCTAACGACGGAAGCAGTCGCGCGATTGACACCTCTCGCCCTTCTTTATCAGCTCATTATCTTATATGAGCTGGCGGCGGAAATGTCGGCTCAGAGAAAATTTGACTGATTTTTCAGCCCCATCCCCGCAAATCCCGGAATCTCGATATCTCGCGCGAGCGCCTCTCTCGTTGCGTCCGATATTTCGCGCCATATAAAACGCTGTGGCGCTTGAACTGGAGGGAGGGAAGGAGGGAGGGCGAGTACGCAATCGAACGCGCAAAAGTATCGTATTTAACGAACCACTACACCTTGAGAGGGAAGGTAAAGGTAATAAAATATCGTTACGTATGCGACACCGTTGCGCCGAGCATAATCGATAATGCAACGGCAATCATATAAAATGCAACAATACGAGAATTATACGGGTCGCGCGCGAATAACGTTACAAATAACGCGGGGACAATGGTATTCTGGACGTTGTATGGGGCGCGGTTGAACGGGAATGTATAATGGAGAACTCGGCGCGGGGAGTTACGAATCAGCGCTTTTTACCGGTCGGGTCGCCGTATAATAAGGGAAAACGTAAACGTTTATATTGTGATAAATCCAACGTGATGTCATGAGAAAGAAAGAGGGAGAGAAAGAGAGAAAAAGAGAGAAGGAGAGAGAGAGAGAGAGAGCGCACGTGTGCGCCTTCGTCATCCGCCGAACGCTCGGCGGGAGCGAATGAGACGTCGTCGAGAGGGATGACACTTCTCTCTTAACGTATCTTAAGAAAACACCGCGGATACAAGAAGCCCGGGCGCGCGGCCGCACGGATGAGCGATCCTTCCATAACCCACCCACCCTCTCTTTCATCACGAGATTTTGTAAATATTTGTCGTGGAATTCGATACAAGACTTCCCATGGATCGCGCTCGGTTTTCTCAGGGATTATTTCAAGAGAAATTGCGTCGCGCCCACACAGTTCTCAGTAATTTTCTACGGCGCTGCTACGATTCTCACTTTGTTACAATGTTCGTATTTACACAAATAACTCGATTAATAATAATTCACTTCCACTTCATTCTCTCGTCCGCCCGTAAACACGAGAAAATATTTTCCGATTCGAGCTGACGTGCAATTTTCATTACATCTAGATACAATCGGACGCATCAGGGGGAGGAAAAAAACAGCAATTAACACGCGCGCGCGCGCGCACGAGGTAAAAAGTACGAGGCAGGTGTACGTATGTATGTACATGTGCGCGGAGAAACGCGGCTGAAGCGCGCGCGACCACAGTTCCTACTGACAAACTGTTGTATCGCCATGAGAGAAACAGTTTATTCCAAAATATCGGCGAGAGCGCGATCGGAGTATCGTTGTAACAGATCCGATTAGCCGCGCCGATATTTGATTTCTTCGCCATTATCCTATGGCCGGGGGGACAGTATTTTTTTGCTGTTTTCCTCTTGTTTCGTGTTTTAGTTGAATGAAGCGCTTAAATGATTCGGACCGTTTTACATAATGAATGTTCGCGCGACCTCATAAAGGTCCCCGAAGATTGCTTCGCTTTGGTGCTTTCGCACATTTTCCCCGCACGCACGGAAATAAATTTCCGCAGGCGAAATTGATTAAAGCGCGAGTCATCCGCGTGCGCGCGCGCGCGCTATTTCACCACCTACTCGTTGATGAAAACAGAAGTATCCGGTTCTTGGAGAAAGGGAAGGGAGAGAGCTTCGTCGTGACTTCAAATTCACTCTGCCTCTGTTTTACGATGCTATAACCCGCGTATAGCTTCGCATTCTCCGCTCTTCTTCTGTCCGCGATACTAGTTTTTCCTTGAATTTACAAATTGTTGCTGGAATTTCATTATGCGTTTTACTAGCGGCGATACCCTCGTTGTTATTAATTCGACGAGACAATGGACGGACCCGCACAAATCACTTTATGATTCCAACAGAAACAGATTGAATTTCCGGGCCCGGTCGACAGCGGTCTCTTTAGTCACGAGTGAAAGACGACACGTGAAATTAAAAACCAAAGTTTTCCGCGCTCGTCTCGTGTTTGCAATGAGAGGAGATTAAATCAATTTCGATTCGCGATGCTTCCGATACGCGACCATATCTGTAATTTTAAACAGCAATTCAATTCTTTCATCCTACGGGGAAAATTCGCGCGGATATTCCTCTGGGCTGGGAAGTTTCCCAGCCGCTGAAAGGGCCGACAAATGCCTCTGCCTTATTTTCATCGCGCTGCGACGTGGAAAAAGAAAGACACGGTCGTTATTACGGGAATAATAATTTCAAAGGCTCCCCCTCGATCTACGTAGCGACGCCGGACAACTTCCTCGTCTTTGGCGGCGAAAGCGAAAAATCTCCACTCCCGAATTATTGTACGGCGGCTAGCAACAAACTCACGTTTCTACTTCGGCGCTCGGGTGGGACGGGAAATGGATGAAATGGAGATGTAAGTAAGTTGGCGGCGAGAGAGACGAGAGAGAAAGAGAGAGAATAGAGAGCGGAAGTAGACGGAGAAGGACAGAAAGAGGAGTTGAGTCCGTGCGGCGCACGGCGGAGATGGAAAAGCAGTCCAAGTATCGAAGTGCGATCGCTCCGCACCCGCTACGATAACTATATGATATTATTAGTCTTGAGAGAAATGGAGGTCGTCGAGCGATCGGCGAGACTGCCAGAGAGATCAAACAGGCAACGGTGCGGTGGAGCGAGGAGGAGATAAGTAAGATGCAGCGAGGAAAAATGCACAGGAAAGAAAGAAAGAGCAGGAGACACGACGAGACAAACACCGCCAAGGTGCGCGAGAAATAGAAAAAGCAGAGCGCGAAGGGCGCGGTTGGAGAGTAGGTCCGTAGTGAATGTTATTTAATCCTTTAAATGCAGAATGGGTCTAAACAAAACTGTTTAGACACAATGAAGTTGAGAGCGCACTGTAAAATCTATTGAAATTGAGAATCATTACCGATCAATTTAAACAATAATAATGTAACTAGAACACTAAATAGTAATAATCAGTAGCAATACTAATAATAATTGATGATAATAATAACTAATACCGTAAGATGGCGTTACTTTGTGACTGTAGGGGTTACTTTGTGACACAGTGAATATTGGTCAATAGTGATAATTATCACTATTGACCAATATTTACTGTGTCACAAAGTAACCCCTACAGTCACAAAGTAACCCCATCTTACGGTAATATAATTACTGAGTAAACTCGTAAAAATGATGACTCTCAATTTTGACAATTCAGTGGAAATACCAATTTCATTGTGTTTAAATAAATATTGCTCAATATGTGACGAAAACGAAAAAAAAAATTTTAATGCAAAATTTCAAGTCAGTTAGCATATTATTTGCTTAATCCAAAAGTTCCGCAGCTTGTACATGCTGAAAGTGTGGATGCTCCAAACAGAAAAATTTAGAAAAACATTGCTGTATCTTTTCGTATCTGAATTCAGAAACTTAATATCGGAGAAGTTTGCAGAAAGATTTCTACAGACGCATGATTAGGTTTTCCGCAAAATATGGTGAAACAAAACAACACATATTCATATAAGATCCCTAAGTAGGAATCGTGTACGTTTTGCCAGTACGGAAAAATGGCTCAATATTGAGTCGATACCGAAAAGAGAATGTCCGGTTTTGGTACTGGCTCAGTACTGGGCCTAATATAAAAAAACTGTATTATTGATATTGGCTCCGTACTAAGGTTAGGTACTATATAGTATCCACACGTTACTGGCTAATGCCAGTAACGTTTGCCATAAATCGATACTGGGCCACTTTGATGCCTAGTAGTAAATTTCTACTTGGGTCTGTATGTACGAGAAATACGAAAAGGATAGCGCAATTGTGTTGGTGACGATCTACGTCGACAATTTTGGAGTTTGCCATCGACTTTCAGTATCCCCTTAAGGGTTAACTGCCATCGAGGCCGAAACTTTCTGCCATTCGCCGGTAACACGATAGACGTGGCCAGCAAAGCGTTTATTTGCCGACGGGAAAAATGGAATTACAATCAAGTGAAATGGAGTTCTAACGATCCTACTACCTGGCCTGGTCGTACCCACCCTCCTTCGGTCGGCGACTCGCCGAAGGTGCGCCATCGGGCCGAGGCCGTGGGCAACTTTAAAGTGCCCTTGTTAAGTTTTGTTTTGCGCAATTTTCCTGTGACGCGCAAGGCTGCGGCTCGCCGCCTTTTTTCACGGATCGTGCGGAAAATTTTCGACGTCTCCACCGCCGCCGCCTCTGGCGAGAGCGCGAGGGGGATACACCGGGGAGGAATCTCATTGCTATTCAACGATCGTGAGCGCGCCCGGTGAAAATCCGTCGGAATGTTTAGCTTAAGAGCAGCTCTGCGGCGAACAACTCTCCGAGTATTATGCGTGAGCGCCGATCGCGCGAGGTGTACGTAGATTGGCCGGATATCCTAATTTCGTAAGATACGTTCTCCTTTCTTAGACGTCCCGGGAATATCTCTTGAGAGAGGGCTCTGTTCACGCTCTACTCTGTTTTCCATCTCTCTTTTCAATGCGACTGTGTTGTTATGTTTACGACTTAGCTCGCGGTCGGTTTTTTCTCCGAAAGCGTCGGGAAAAACGCATATACCCAGGCACGGTGAGAGGACCGACGAAAGGACGAGCGGAAAACCGAGAAGCTGAAGGCTTCGGAGCGTCGAGTGCACGCGAGCCGCCACTAATCGCAGAAGCAATTATCGAAAGGATAAATATCTCGACCGTCGTAACTCTCGCTGCGCTTTTAAAATATCCAGATGTGCCGAGGGCTCCCCTTTGTTGGTCCAAGTACTCCTCGGGAGTCGGGTTGGTATTCCAGGAAGAGGAGGGGGAGAGAGGGAGAAAGAGACACTTGTATCTTCGTGCAGTAACATATGCGGCCGGGGGTGTTATCATTCCCTCTCAACGATAATATTGCTCTTGCCGCCGCGTGCGTTTCTTCCGCCGGTGCATTTACTTTGGTCTACCCGACACCGTTCGTGTACAATACCCCAGCCTTCCCCTTTTTCCAGTGGAATATAAATGCGGAAAAGCCCGTAAAGGCGCGCCTTCAAATCGTCGTCGACGATTTTCGCCGTAAAGTGCACGTTCGCACGCCTGAAAGAGATATACCAGCCGTCGCGCGCGCGAAACAATTTTAACATTTAATTCTCGACCGAACGAACGAACGATCGGATACACGTCGTGTCAAAAAAGGTAACTCGAATATATTCGTCGAGCGTGCGAATACATTCGCCTAAATGCGCGGCGTTTGGTGTTGCGCGAAAATGTTCCAGAACATTTTCGCGCCGGCCGTCACCCGCGGGATAAAACGACAGCCGTGGGGGAAAGAGTGCAATTGTCGAGGCACGAATATATAGAAACGTAACCGCTTATCTTTGCCTTCGCGTAAAAATGTATGCATGTGCGCCACGTGTCGTCGCGCATATTTCACGACGAATGAAGCATTAACAACAGCGCGAAAAGTGGCGTTACGTCTACGACATGCGCGCTCTATATTGCGTCTAAATTATTCTGTCGCCGTAATCTTACTTGTACCTTAAATGAAATGGCTCATATTCACGTATGAGATATATAGATCGGTAGAAGCGCACGCGCGAGGAAATAATGCAAACGCGCGTGCCGCTTTGCGGAGAGCTGAGAGCACTTTAAAGGGCCATTTACAATAGGATTGGCAGTAAGCAGCAAGACGTAAGCAATAAGCAAATTAATCAACCACATTGAGAGAAATTATCCGATAAAATATTAACAAATATTTCCGATCAAAATACCGACGTATTTTTATATCCAAACAGAATAATACTTCTCATAATGGTATTTCATCCAAAGATAAACCGATAAAAAAATAAACTAATATTTCCTGGATGTTTCCAAAAACGTATACAAAAACTCATCGATATTTTGATCGGAAATATCCGTCTGTTAATTTCTTATCGAATAATTTCTGTCAGTACATATTCTTATAATAATCGACTGTGATCAATTTGTTTATTATTTACGTCTTAGTGCCTACTGCCAATCCCATTGCAGATGGCCCTTAAAGTGGTCGTGATAGGAACGAAGGGACGCGGAATCGTTGCGGATGCGGGGCTTTCTCGCCAGATTACGGGCTATTTAAGGGGCTGCCTTTTGTCTGTTTTTTTCCAACGCGCAGGTACACGGTTGTCTTTCACGCTCGCGCAAAGCCGAACGATAAACAATGGCTGTAAGACGACGATGCGAACAGCTCGCAGCGTCTGGTTTTAATGCGCTCGAGCAGCCGCTTCGCATCGGGATTTCCATCGTTCTTCGGGCGAGGTCGAGTGATTGGCAACGGAGATTCGTCGAAATTCCACGGGAGCTGGCATTATGCCAACGACTGCTCGTTATACGCCGTGTACGTGCGGATGCAAGTGCGTCGGTCCGTCGAGAATATGTCCCGAAAGTGAGTCGCCCGCTACCCTCGTTCCGATCCTCGACAGAGTGGACGGCCGGCAGAGGTCAGACGAATCTGAAGAACGAAAACGCGGAAGTTCGACGACGCGAGGGAAGGGGCTAGCGGGAAGAGAGAATCTTCGTAAAAAAAATAAATAAAAAAAAAATACATTCAAAAGAAGAGAGACGCGCTCTCGTATAAAGATGCTGCTTCTTACGCCTCCGACCGTATCGCGACGTCCGAACTGTCAGAACGCCGGCAAGCGGCGCTGATTGCTGAATACGAAAGGGACGAGGAAAGGGCGGAAAAGGCGAGGGAGGAGAAGGAGGAAGAGACAGAGTGATAAAGGAGAAGAGAGGAGTAACGGAAAAATACTTCAGCGAGCAAAAAAGTAATCCACCGCGGTGCATCTCGGGGCAAGCCGAAGGGGTGGTGCGCGCTCGCTTGTGGCGAGCGTAAATCTCGATCCGAGAAAATGAAATTTGCGCGGCGCATCCCAGTGTCAATTTTTACGTGTGTGCACGTACGCGTACGCGCAGCCGCGCGTTTCCCGGCATTTCGCGTGGTTGGAGTATTTTTATCGTGCGCGCTCGCGCCGGCACGCGCGATATTTTAGTTTACCCATAAATCACGGCCGTGGATGGCGAAGACGAGTTTAAATTCGTCGACCGAACGATTGCGTGGTGGGAGCGCGTCGATTTTTTTATCGCGAACGCGTCGACTTACGCTTCCTCGGCGCGATAAGTGCGCGACGAACGCCATGATGTGAGATGAACGAGGTGTGTCGGGATGTATTGAGCGCGGGAGAAGATCGAGCGAAAGGCGGACCTTTGTTCCCGCGCCTCTGGCCGCCCGTTATAACGCGGATAACGAAGGAACCGTGTCCGCGCTGAATTTACGATACAATTATGGATTATCGTGATAAAGGCGCGTGATAATCGTGATGTTTGCTTTCGCGGCAACGAACGGCGGAAGGAGCGCAGAGGAAACAACCGGACGTGTGCGCGTGAGTAATGACAGTAATGACCAAACAAATGCACGCTTCTAACGCAAACAGCGCGCCGCAGCTGCAAGAGTGCATCATTTGTTATAGCTAAAGTGTAATTGTTATCGTACGATGCGGGGACCTAACGAATGCGTACTCGCAATATTATCTACATAGCCACATCCGATGCTAAAATATGTATCAAACATTAATATGTATTAAACGGTACGATGCTGAATGCCGACGCGTTGCGTTAATTTCCTCTCGTTCTTTCTCCTCTTTCTGAATTTCCAAATTTTAGCCCCACTTTCGATCTTGACTTTTTAACCTGTGTATGTTCTGAAGGATCAATGTATGTTGAGGAAATTGAAAGCTCGATTACTTGCACGAAAATTGAAGCTATACTTAATGATTCTGAGAATCGATTTTTTTCAACTTCGTGAGACTAACTGATTAGGTGCACAATTTGTTGTCTTTTTCGGAAAAAATTGCATCTTTATTTATAGAAAAATAATAAGCACGTCAATGTTTAAAATTCGTCATTTCCTAATGTTTTTCTCCATTTATTGAATAGCTGACAAATTCCTTCTCGAGAAAAAAGACCGCGGTTTTCAGTCAATAAAAAGTTGTATTTTTAAATCACGCTTTTAAAATGTTTATTAGCCAAGTAATGTTGGAGCGATCGGAACAGATGATAATTTAAAGGAACTAGGTTCGGTAAATAAAGGATGGGCATGACACTGAATAAATAGTGTTCTTTTTGCGACGTGTAGCCAAATGTTCATCACGGTAAGACAGAAATGGCCATTCCGAATATTTTGGTATCACTTTTTATATATTTCATGCAGCAGCTTCCTCTCAAAGTCGAGCAAATTTGCAGCTTTGACATCATTTTTTCCAATTGGAAAATAAAATATAATAAATAAATATAATAAAATATAATATCTGATATACAGCTTGTCGAATGCCATCGTGTTTAATACTATTTTGCATGAGATTATATTATTAAGTTTCATCAAGTTATATAGCATATTTAAAACCTTAAGGTTGGAGTTCAAATCCACTAAACGGCAGGAAGATATTTAAAGTTAAAGCTATGAGTTATAATTGATTAAAAGTAAAAGCACCGAACTAATTTACGCAGCTAATAACAGTTAAATTGTATGTCTGTCTTTGTTTCAAATTACGACACACAATTACATGAAAACAAATATAATGTAGTCTGTGGAGAGAAATTTCCAAATAAATCGTAGTAGCGAACGTGTCAAGTTTTGCGCTCAAGGGGACACGTCCCAAAGCGCTAAATAAATAACGCATTCTCTCTGTCTCTTGTCGATATAATGCCGATCGAGATTAATCAACGTGTATTAGAATAGAAATACGTCACTAAGAGTTTTACACTATACCGACGCGTTGCACGAGGTTCCAATTAAAACTCGAATACCAATATAGATGTTTTAATACAATATAGTCAGTTTTAATGAAGGAGACCAAGTAGCTTTGCCCGCGGAAAAACGGGCCGAGAAGGATTAAAACCCGACGTGGCGTCCATAGCCCGTCAAGAGACGACAATTTCGTCCGCAGCCTTTCGACTAATTTTACCGACTCGATGGATAAATAAACGCGTCAGCGTGCGCGCGATGAGACGCGAGTGTTCAATTGCGTGAGCATTATCCGCGGCGGATCATTTCGTCGGATGAGGCGCGTTATTTACGGGAAGGAACACAAAGCCCGACGTGTGAGATCGAGGGGGAATAATAAATTGTGCAACGCGCGCGCGCGCGCGCTGCTCTCGGCAAAAGCCAGCAGGAGATGGCGAAAGAGCAGGATGGTGTGGGTGTACGGCATAAAATTGTCGCCGGTACCGCGGACTTGTCTACTTCCAGCGCGTTTTGCACGGCAGGTCCTTCTTCGTTCGTGCGAATGAGCGAGCGAGCGAGCAAACTGCGTATGCGGATACATTATTCATCGGCGATAGCGCGCTCGGACGTCGGGACGTGTCGGCGTCGATGAGAGCTCGATGCGTTTCCAACAATTCGTCGCTCGCGCACCTACACCTTCACCGTCGCTCTGTCGGTTCGCGACGCGACGCGACGGGAAATGATGTCGCGGACAATCGCGAGGGAGACAGCGTCGATTACGTCAAAAACGCGCAATGACTAGGGTTCGAACCAAGTCGCGAGCGACGTGCATGGAGAGAGGAGCGCGTACATACGACCGACGTCCGTTGGGACGAGTCGACGGGAATTACACTCGGAGGACGCCGGAAATGCCTGTCGCCGACGCGGCGCGGCTCTCGCCCCCACCTCGCGATAGTATTCAGTAGATAGTTCATACCAGACAATTTCGCTGCTTAATTATTCCCCGCTCTGACGTTTTGCCGCACTCGCGATAGAATGCAAATGACCGTTTCAGTGTTTTTGCGACGAGCAATGAGCGGCGACGGTAGTCCAGCCCAGCCGGCCCCGCTCTCTCGATGTCCGACGGCGGCGCGGACGACGTTCGTAATTTTATGGTCAAACCTTCGGCGCGCCGGGGCCTGGCGAATTGAAGACGCGAGCTTATTCTCTCGTCAAGATTAAAAGAAAACGTTTCATCTGAAAACAGCCACAAGCGGGATAATAGCGAGACGGTGCTTCGTCGCCCGTGAGATTATAATAGCGCGTTCTCGGTTTATGGGAAAATAACAGGAGGAAACAGTGAGTTTCTCGCGGCGAGCGTTCTCTTGATTTCGTGCAGCATATCGTACATTAGCAGTCATATTTGCGACTTCTTCTCCAAAATCGACTCATTATGTGCTCGCGCGTGCGCGCGATATAGACGCACGATATTCCGCATAATTCAAGCTGACTCGAAAATCAGGTTCGATCGGCGGGTGAGTCGGCCACCCTCCCACCCTTTTTTCTATAGCGTTCTCCACCAGACCTGCATAATTAAGGCCTAATTAAGTGAACAGATCACACGAGCGCTCTCGAACTGATCGTTCGGGCGGGCCGGCAAAAAGCAGCGGCACCGTTCGCGATCGCACACGTGACCCGCAAAACCGCGCAGTTAAGCTACGTGCATAGACCGACTGAAAAAAATGCATCGCTCGATGTGCGCTGAATATCGACGTTTTCACGAGCTTCTCGTTGAGAACCGCGCGCAGCGCATATACCTGCGCCGCCAAATGAACGACAATTCCGGAAAATACTCATTTTTAGGAAAATTTTCATTCGTCCAGCGGTAATAAATAAACAGAGCTCGGCGGATTCGACTAATTCGTTTCGCGCTGAGGGAAGAAAAATGCTCGATTCAACTAAAATTACATGGGACTCGCTCCAACCATATTTCTCCTTTGCTCTAACACGAAAATTATGGTGCTAACACGTATTATTATCACTAACAATGTGGTAGAATTTAATTAAAAAATATTTTTCTTTACCATAATTTGTGGTAATTATTCCTCCATGTGATTGCAGTTATAAATACCAAACATTTTTTCTCAGTGCACTAAATTTCGATGTCTGCCGTTCTTCGGGAACATCAAGGCGTCGCGTATTCTCCGAACTTTTTGAAGTGGAATCTTATTCAAAATGAATGAAAAGTGGTAGCATCTTCACTCAAAGCAACATTGACAACATCGCCACTTGAAATTGTCAGAGCGAATATTTCGCCCTAGCTGAGAGTGAATTCTGACTCCATACTCTCTTAAAATAAATCAGTGAATAGTCACTGATATCAGTTATAATTATAGCACTTATAGTTATAGTTATAATTATAGCACTGAGCAGTTTCAGTGCATACTTATAACTGCAAATTATATTCACTGCTTTCAATGATATTTCACTTTAAGAGAGTACAAGCGAACGTTTTAATCAATTAAAGTGAGTACGTTCGTGTGACATATATCGTGAAATACATAAAATTCACTCTCGAATAAAAATATTTACTCGACAATTCAGAGTGAAGAATTCACTCGATATGAGTCAGAAAATTATTCGAGAATTCGAGTGACTCGATAGTCACTCCACTTTTCAAGTAAAATTTTATCGCCAGGAATTTAGAGAGTAAGATTCCTCCGAGTAAAAGACGAGAATGATGGCCATGATGGCTCTTTCTTTCTCGCAGTCCGGGCGTTGTCCCGAAATTAAAGCGTCAGGTGCTGCGCGATGCCCTCGTGCACAGCTTAACAAGAAAGAGATTGCGTCTTTTCTTTTGTTCACATATCATTAATCATCGGTTTTCCGCCGCGTGTCCTAATGCGAGTGTTGCGTGTCGCGCTTCTATCGAACGATTCGCAGCCGATGATCGTGTGTAATTACGCGTCTCTCTCTCTCTCTCTCTCTCTCTCTCTCTCTCTCTCTCTC
>NW_022639487.1:1735923-1750587 GCF_010583005.1 Odontomachus brunneus | reverse complement strand
CTCTCTCTCTCTCTCTCTCTCTCTCTCTCTCTCTCTCTGTCTCTCTCTCTCTCGGGCGGCGCATCGACCCTTACGAAGGATGTGTTAAATAAACTCGGACAAATGCGTTGAAATTAACATGGGCCGCGCGATAATGGAAATTAAAAATTCAAGAACGCGCAGAATGCGGCGTGTAAACGCATTATATTTAGCGTATCTCTGTTTTATAACGGGCCGCGCGCGGTAAAATTGAATTTTCCATAACATTAATTACCTCTTAAATTAGACGCACATTACTTAATTAAATTTTCAACGAGCACGTTATCAAGGTAACCATGTAAAATGCGCCGTGACGCACGCGGTTCGGCTTATTGGAAGCTAATTTTCAATAATCTCTCCGAGTAGCGAATTCCCACCTCCGAAGAGCATGGATCGAAGAGGATGCGAATATACTCTGATGCGTGTTCGTGCATGTGGACGCGTAATACAAAGCAGCAGCAATCGCTTTATGAAGCTAATAACTTTACTTCATTAATGGATGGAATTATTTAACAATATTCTTAATAATGATCGAACATTCGCCGCTATGTTCACCGGTCTGGAGAAGGAGAGAAAATGAGAAAGAGAAAGGGGGAGAGAGAGAGAGACAGCTGCTTGTCCTTGAGATTAAAGATATATAGAGAGAAGCCAGCAACTTGGCAACCTGATGCATAGTTTATAAAAGTGCACGCTACCTGGCGACAGTATTGCGCATAACAAAGTTATCGCGGAATTAATGAGACTCTTTTACGATACGCACTGCGATACGCACCTCGTTACGATGATCAATATCACGCTTACGATATTATATATAAAAAAAAAACAGACACATATCAATCCGATAGTCATAGAATATTGATCACGGCTAAAGCGCAGAAAATGGCGAGCGTCAAGCGTACATGTGTACGCTCACACCACTCGTGTGTATGTGTGTATGAATGCGTGTTTATAAATCGTACACCGTATTTAATGTGTAACCATATTCTCATTTGTCGCGCCGCGCCGCGCCGTACGTACGTACGTACGTACTTACACGTTTGAAAACGCTATTTGTACCAATCACCGCCGTTTTTGAAATGCAGCGTATTTACATTACATTCCAATCGCCGAATAATTAATGCACTTTCGTCTGACGGTGATGCATAATTACCGAAATGGTCCCGTGTCAGCTATGCGCGCTCTATCTCTGTGCATTATATCGGGCGTTTAATTTTCCGCGATAAAAGGGCCGCGGCGCGCTAATTGTTTACTCAGTCTGCACGCGGAAAACGTAATGTTGCCTCCCCACGCGCCCGTTTGCGCTCCTCCGAGAAACCGAGGTCGCCGGATAAAGGCGACCGAGGAAATATGTTGTTCTACCCTAGATGAGCCAACTATAAAAGTTTCCGTAAGGCGTATACGTCCCACATACATCATACGTTATGTACACGTCGAAGATCGGATTTATGCGCAAGCTGCGTGATACGTAAAAAATTTTATGAAACCTCGTCACACCGTAATCTTCTCGCGCGTGATACAAAAGACGAGTTCCCGTGTAAAACGGCACGTCCCCCGCCGAGAGGGGAATAACGTCGGGAAGATACGCCAACGTCGTCGTCGTCGTCGTCGTCGTCGTCGTCGTCGTCGCCGTCGTCGCCGAGATCGTTGAAACGTGTCGTGGCGCGGCGCGACGTTTTACAATTAATAATGGAACAAATATACGCCAACGTAATTGCGCGACTAACTATCCGTGTCCAATCGCTGCAAACTACCCAAATGAATCGGCCCGTATTTATACCGTTTAATTAATGGCCTGTGAATAAATGATGCGATTGTGGCGAGCGCGCTCTGGAATAACGTCGCGATACGCGCGTTTGCTTCTTGCATCAGGGGGCAATGCACGCGCGATTTCTCGCAGCAGACGCGACCAGCCGCCGGGGATCGCGCGCGTCTTAGACAAATAATCATAGCAATCCTTTCCCCCGGCTCAACCGGTCGGTGCACCGCGCGCACCGTAAACTCTCGTATTCACGAGAAGAGCCAGACCGAAATTAAGAGGAAGAGCCGCCGTTTCCAGCTGGAAGCCACTCCAATCTAAATATTTAACTGAAGTCATCCACCCGCCTCCCCTTCCCGAGAACACAGTCCGCCGTTGTTTATCGCTGTCGGGACGAATTCCTCCCCCATCACGTGCGCAATGCATCCGCGACAAAGGATCCGCTCATGTCCGACCACGGCGCGGGGAATCACGGGTGTCACGTGCTTGGATCAATCCCCGCGAGATCTGTTGTCCGTCGTGTAGGAGAGACCGGGACTAGTTGGCTACCGAGGTGTTATTTCTAACAAGTTACAGAATTAAGGGGCTGCTGAAAACTTTACCGACAGAATACTGATATTTTTCTGCAGAATTTACGTCATATTAGTTGTACGGAATTACACTTCTATGCAATGGAAATACGTACAAAAATAAATAGCAACATTGCTCAATATATGACGAAAACGAATAAAGAATTTTTAAGATAAAATCTCAGGCTGTCAATTGGTGTAATATTTCCAAAAGTTCCGCAGCTTGTATATACCGAAAGTATAGTAAGTACTGAGAGATATTATTCAATAAAAAATTAACAAACGGATATTTCCGATAAAAAAATTTTTAATCGGAAAATTTTTGTATTCCAATGAATTTTTTTATACGATCACGAAACATCCGAAATATCGGCTCATAACTTTTTGATCGACTTATCTAATGAAATGCCATGAATGCACCATTATGGTCAGAAATATCCGATTAAATTTAATCCTGATCAGGTATAAAGATTGATTAGAATTTGATCGGAAAAATTAGTTTGTTAATTTTTTATCGAATTAATTAATTTCTCTCAGTGTATAGATGCTCCAAAGAGAAAAATTTTGAAGAACATTGCTTTGCATCTGAATTCAAAAGCTTAAGAATATCCGAAAAATTTGCAGAAAGATTTCTACACATGTGTGTGATTGTTAATAACGATCGTCTCTATATCATCGATATCGACATTGTTCGAGTTCGTCATCGACTTCAACATTTCCTTAAGCATGCAAGATTTTTAAACATGTCAAGGATGGCTTTGAAATTCCTGTTTACTTAATTCTGAAAAGAACGTTGTATACTTTTTCACTAAATCTGCTAAAGAACAATGGAAATACGTATCGACTTTGCCAACTTATCCTCCGCATTGTGCGATCTATTCGCGGCATTGATCGAAACCTACAGCGCAACCAAATTATCGTCTCCATAAAGTAAACATCGGAACAACCGATACCCCTCTTTTAATACTTCTCGACATCACAGGTTGTCATGTAATTGCCGTCATATTTCATGCGCTCATTTCTTTGACGTGCTATAAACTGTTATTGGATTCGTTTTTAACTGCGCTGCTAGTCCGGTTGCATGCTATCTTTACAAGCTGTAGACAATGTTACGTTGTAATAATGATGTATTGTCAATTAAATGAATTCCTGTACAAAATTATAAAATATAATAAAATTATATCAATTTTGATTCTATTCAAAATACGGCGGAAATTATGCGACAACCTAATATTATCTCCGAGAAAAAGTATACAACGTTCTCTCTGTCGAACAGGTTCGATCGTTAGACTCTCGCGAAAGTTCGTATTGTGAGGACGAACACACAGCTCGTTCTCTCGCGACAGGAAATTAATAAAAATCTCCGTATTGTACTCCGTCAACAACGTCGAGATCGGAATAGCGAAGCGGATCTGCGCGCAGACCTCCTTGTTAAGAAGAGACTCGCGAATCGCGGGTACTTTGTGTCGGAGGTATTCTCGAGGATTCAATACCGCCTCGTTCGAGTATCCATCGATAGACCGAAACTTTACAGGGTTCTCAATGGGTCGGAAGCGACTAACAGATAGTACGGGGTGACGTCTCGACTCGCCTTAGCCGGTCGAGAGGAGTGACCCCTCTGACTTCCGGTGGAACAGACCCACTCCAGCGCGCACGGACACAATTTACCTTGTGCTTGAGCGGCTGAAGCAGATAATGGCTTTGTTGTTCCACGGATCGATCGATCGAACCTGTCTCCAGGCTTCGCATGGTCTCTTCGTCTCTGCTCCTCGACGCTCGTAATTCCTTCCAGCAGGAGCTGTAAGTCACGTGAAATGCACGATGCGGCCGATTCCGTTTCACGGCGCTCCCTCTCTGTCGCACTTTTGACGTCCGTCCGCATCGATTTGAAACGAGTAACTCTTTCCCAGTTCAAAATAGTCACGAGTCGATTAATGGCCGATTCATACTATCGGTCGGATCACGCGACCTGGTTAAAATTCTGCGTTCGGCAGAGGAAGCTGCCTCGCAACTGTTGCCAAATTCGTGAACCTGGTAGTACATGTTCTTAGATTAAGAGTTCTAAGATTAAAAGCACATACCAATGAGATTCACGAAAGTTACAACAGTAGGAAAGCAGCTTTCTCTGCTGAACGCAAACATTGTCTTGTTGAATTCACGTTCGGTCACTAAATTGCGATCGTTCTTCGGAAGAAATCTGGACCGTCTTGCCTCGTGACCGTTGAATGAGAATGCGAAATGGTCAAAAGACGGTCTAGTGGACAATCGATAAACATTCAAGCATAGGAACAAACTCCTCTTACTTATTTGAAAACCTTGGATAAAAAATCTATTTACTTACTGAATATATTTGCGCGACTAAGGAATTTCATAATTTCTCACAACGAAAATATTTCACTATTTCGTTCACTAATTATATTTAGAAAAATTCGAATTGTCATTCACACTTTTTTACATCTGGTGTATTCAGAAACTCTTAAAAAGTAGTTTTCTAGACGTTTCTCTGTTCTTCGTCATAAAAGCAATCTTAATTTTGGAGCTTGGGAAGAATTTTTAAACTGAGCACTGACACGAATGGCGCTATAAGACAATCGAAGGTAATCGAAAAGTAAAAATGGAGTGAAAAATCCATGACGACTGGATCTGATCATATTTTGTTCATATAATGAGAATCGGTTTTAATTTTTTAAGAATGTTCGATCTACATGAATCTACATGATCGATTATTTAGTCGACCGAGGAAAGTAGCAACAGAGAGAAACTCAACGTTATTTATTCAAAGCGAACCAATCTTCCAGCGTCATGATCGCGCATTATCATCGGAACATCGCACACGCGCACATTCGGTCTGCAGTTTTATCGCGCGCGTATATTTAATTAAGAACCGCGCCGGGGGGCGAAATCGGACTTCATTTGGAGAGGCACAATGCCGTGTTGCCATTGTAAAAATGTTCTCCTCGAGTGTAGTAATTTCTACCAGCACGCACGATAAGTCAGCGGAAATGCACGGAATGCCGACGCTAGTGCGCTTTAGGGAATTTCTGTCGGACCGTTAGCGCAACTCCTAAAATAAAACCGCCGCGTGTACGCATTAACTTCAGGGTTAGTTGGCTCACCCGCACATTCTCGATAAAATGTCGGCGATGCTCGAGGTATATCGTGAATATTGTCGTTTTTCCGAGACATTAATTTGCAAGTGATGGAACGCCGTGTCGTATTGGAGCATAAGATCTCACTCACCCTCATCCTCGCTCTGTCTCCCTGTCTCTCTCTTTCTCTCCTGGGAAACGGCAATTTCAACGAAAGGAGGCTGGATAAGTCATCTTAAACGCACGAGAGGCAAGTTTGTCGCGTTCTCGCGTATCCCCGACGCTCACGCGTCTCTTGACGCGATCTCACGTTAAAACTACCCCTTGCGTCGCAATTGCGTTCGCATTCCCCTCAGCAAATCTCTACGTTACGCGACCGGCTTACAACTCTATATAGCGTAAAAAAGCTCCATATAATGTGCAAAAGTACAGAAAGCAAAGTATAGCCATGAACATCTAATTTAGAGAAGCGCTCGCGCCAGGATATGCTATGTTCTATTTAAACAAGCGCAGTAATACGTTTCCTGAGGTCTTTGTTTCCGCGAGAGCGGACGATGGAATCGCTCTGAGCCTAGTTCCCGTTTGTTTGCATCGGCGACATTTTATCTCGCTGCGAATATAATTCTCGTGATAAAGCTGCAGGAGCATCGAAGCGCATCAACTTGGCACAATTGGGTATAAATGCCGCGATGAACAAGATATTAGAGGGCACTTAAAACAATCACTGTAACGAGTTTTCCCCATATAATTACATTATTACGTGTAATTGCGTTATTTGCGCGAGAGATATACGCAACCTTTAACGGCCGCGCGATTTCTCTGAATTCGTCGCGAACGAACCTGTCGGGCGCTTTAACGTCGAGTCGCTTTAAATTCGTTTCCATCCTGTATTTTAACACTGTACCAGGGGCTATAATTTAATTTCGTTCGCGCGAACACACACACGATTGCGTCACACAGTGCTCGTCTAACGGGCTCTCAAGGAATCCACTTTGGGCGTATGAAACAGTGATAAAAGGAATATCTCGAGACTCGAAGGTCGCTCCCGCCTGTCCGTCGACCCCTCGCCCCGTTCTCTTCCGGCCGGGCGTCAGCATTCCTATCAAATGGCATTATATTAGCGGAAAGCAGACTGCAGTCAAATATTCCCTGTGCGTCGGCACTGTTTCGTCTCTCCCGCGCGCGTCGCAGACCAGGCCCGCCACTTGTTATTCCGTTCGGGCGCCCCGCGCCACACGCACATGTATCCGCTCGTCGGGGCGAGAGAGGATCGGTGGAAGGATGTCGGCTGTCTTGCTTACCGGCGTGCGGAGGTCTGCGGGCGCGGAAGGGCTGCGGCTGAACTAACTTCCATACGTGGGAGGCGCGCGGGGGAACGCGGGGAAACCTCGTAACCACCCATCCTAACCACCCAGCGCCCCGGCTTAGTTCCAAAGTGGCGGTTTCATACGCGCTATATCCCCGATATGAGCAGTTTCCGAGTGCCTGCTGGCTTGCTCGGGCCCGGAGGTGTCGGATAAAGGGAGATAGACGTAAGAAGGTAGACAACGACGACGACGACGACGACGACGACGACGACGCTCGAACGTAGCCCGCCGTAACGTAGGTCGGAGAGGCCGGGAGGCCGAGGAGCGAGAAAGACAAAGGGCAAGATGGGAGAGGAAGATAGGTGGTGGAAGAGCAATGTGGGCGGTGGAGGACGGAAGAGGGAGGAGAATGAGAAGCAAGAGGAGAGGGTGGCCTAATGTCTTACGGTCGGGTCTCATTGAAATGCGAGCCTGCACCGCCACGGAGGAATGTGCGAGTATCTACCTACTTGGATTAGAATACATATCCTATCTCCCGTGTCATCCGACGTTGCGCGACTACTCCTCGTAGCCGGCGCTATGCCTTTCCTAGGGGTAGGCTAATTAATTAGCCTATCGCGCGGAGCACGCGAACCACCCCCGGCGCGCGCCATGAAAGGACAAAGGGACAAAGGGGACTCCGGGGACGCCTTTGATTTCGCGATCTGTCGCGATTATCGCGTAATCGTATTCGAGACTTTTTGCAGACGCGCCGGCGATCGATACGCTTGCCGTTGCGATGGAGCCGCGACGAATGTTTTTCATGTGGAAAATAACTGCGGAGGGAAAGCAAACAGGGATGGACGTAATTCTGTACATTTCCTCGCGGCGTAATTTCATTACGGAGCGGATTTCTTTTTTTACATGTCAGTTTGAACGCGCGTCGACCTCGCAGGTGAATCGAGGTCTTTACAATTGTTTCTGTGAAAGATCGGTCCGCGTACTCGTTGTTGTGTTTGGTTAAATCGAGTTACATGTATCTTGAAATTGTGTTCTGCTTAATTTTATCTTCGACATTCTCACGCTCTCGCAATGGACTGACAAGATAAATTGGAGAGAAATATAGTTTTTTAAGAATAGCTAATGAAAGAGAAAAATATAGATTCTTAAGAAAATCCAGAACAACGTTGGAATTCGTCAATAAAATTCGATATTAGATGGCCATATTTCACACGAAACGGGGCAGAGTTGCTAAAGTCGTACTAGCCTCCTAAATCGTATCTCATCAATCGTGTCTAATTTTTCTATATGCTTAGAACACACAAGTATTTAGAACACAAGATTAAATATGATTTGAAAATTTTTTGTTTTCACTGGTCATTTATTTCTTATTTTCTCAGAATGCGCGTCAGATGTCGCGTTCATATTCAATAATAATAAAGAATTTGACGATTTCGGCTGTCCCCCATAACAAAAATAGAAACAAATATTTGTACATGATATCGACAGTTGTTGTCGCACGTAGTCATATATGCATTTCATCCGCGCAACGATATCGCTCCGAGCCGTATTGACTTAATGACTGGTAATACATCCTCGCATAATCAACAGACACATTGTCACGTCGTAAGCACTAATAATTGTCGTCGAATTGACGTTCACGGAGCCAATCTTGCACGCAGGCATAGGCGTTGTAACATTGCCGGAATAATCGTACGGCGATCGAGGGACGATCGATCAGCTGCGCGCGTTCAGCAAACGCAAAACGACGACAGCTCGAAATCATAAATTCTATCCTACCCATATCAAAGCATCGTACTTTAGGCTGCCTATCGTTTCTGAAATAACATCGCCATCGATTATCATGCTACGTAATGGGGTAGGTCAGCCCGTTTCACGATAAGTGCAATCGACCCAGTGGTTAAAAGGGTCGAAGAGGGTAATTCTGTTCGATCGCGAGGCGGGAGTACGAAGTTTCGTGATTGTTCAGGTATTTAACCCACCTGCCGTGTTCGGTGAATATTGGTACGCGCGCGTTGCAGCGAAAATTGCCATTTTCTGCGCCGACGTTCAAGCTGCGTCATTACGCCGGCCTTAATAAATGCAACACGCTCATTAACCTCGCGGTAAATAATACGTTGAAATACGAAGACGCACGGACGGCGCGAATTGCCAGGGGCTGCTCTTTCGCGAGAGAGAATCTTCTCGGCGCGAGGATGCGCTTCGCGTGCGACGCGACGATCGATGCAACTTCGCGAAACGAACGTACGTCCGTGTTCTGTCGAAATCACGACGATACCCGAGCGCGCGCGCGCGCGCGCTGCGACATCACTCCCCGTTCGTAGTAATCGCGGCACAAATTACCGCACCAGCCATTAACTTACCGACTCATCGGCGTTACAGCCGCGCGCTCGATTCTACCGGTCCGCACCGTAAAAATAAATCGGCCGGCCCTACGCCCCGACGATTCCCTCCAATTCATCGATCTGCCCATTTATCGCGGCTGTAAAAGCGCCGGCTCATTACTCCGTTTGGCACTCGCTACGCTGCAAATTGAAATACCGAAAAGTGTTTTTTTTATGACAAATCGGGCGCGAACACCCGACCGATCAGCTCAGCTTACGTTCTTTTTATAAGTTTGGCGAATTATTGCACGCGAGTCGCGTTGTTATGAGCCGCGTCGTAAAAGGATGTCGAACGGTAGCCATTATTTAGCAGGCCAGTCAGCGCATCGTCGTGCCGATTCCATGATTTCTCCCAATTAATGACGTTCGTCACGTTTGTACGTGCGCGTGGGTCGCGTCAGCCAAGCGAAGAAGTGGACCGTCACGTGTATAAGCGCGTTTAATAACACACAGATTTAAGGGACATCTTCCCTTCTCATCCCTCTACTCCCCCTCCTCCTTCTTCTCCTGCTTGGAAGCTGCTCCGGAGCAAGTTGCAGCCGGGATCCTTCGGCTTACGTTTTCTCATCACGTACTAGTAAGTGAAAAGCGCAGGCATCCGAGTTTCGAGTGGCGCACGATAGAGCGAACAAATACTCGAAAATAGGTTTTAGAGAATATTCTCATTCGCGACTCTCTCATTTCTCTCCTTTTTCTTTCTCGTATCTCTTCTTCCTCCCTCCCCCCTCTCTCTCTCTCGTGTTTTTCTCCTCGTCATCGTCGCGCGTGATCATCGTTCGCAGTTATCACGACGACGACGCCGTGAAAACGAGTGCATTCGAGGCGCGCAGAGCGCGATAAACGCATTCGTATGAAATTACGCGCTTACTTCGCTGAGAGGCGCGTAAAACGCGGCTTTACACGCTCCAATGCACGCTAAATTGCGCACGTGTCTCTTAAGCTCTCGCGCGTTACCTGCGGGATCCTCGTGTGTTCGTACGAATAGCTACGCCTCGTCTTCTGTTCTCCAATCATCGCTTATTCTACGTTCAGCGGGCTGACAGGCTACATTATTCTAACGAAATGAGGAATATGGCTTACGGCTTACGGTAACTGTAGATGGACATACCGTATCGTCAGTAGAACCCCGAAGGAGTCGCACGCGTATCGTGCAAAACGCGAGAGAAGGAATACATTTCGTCTAATTTCTCAGTCACGTCCTAGACAACGGAATTTCTTACGATCTTTGCTCACGAGAAGTTAGAAAGGGTTATTTATTAAATAAGCAACATTCATTAGTTCACTGTAATCGATCATCGCGCGAAGAATGTTAATTTGCTCAAGCGACGCGTCGTTATCTTCGCAGGGAGGAGAGACATAGTAAAGTATAGTGAGAACAAAAAGAGAGAGAGAGAGAGAAAGAGAGAGAGAGAGAAATGGAGGAAAGAGAAAGGGAGAGAAAAAAGAACAAGAGAAAGAAAAAGAAAGAAAGAAATGAGCGAATTACGTATTCAATTCAAAAAGTCTTTAGAGCTTCTATCGCACGGTTCGATCGTCACGAGGGGTCTAGCTTTTCTGCTTGTAACGGGCAGTCCAGCCCAAATCGTCGGACCGGCCGCGAATACACGTGTTTCCACGGCTGCGTGCGAGCGAGCGAGCGAGCATTTAAAGCGATACGAATCTTCCGTCGGGAGTCCGAAGTCGGTGGCAGACATGGACGATATAAAAATTCCTATGTAGCACTCGGCCACTCGTTCTTCGTCAACGTCGCCGCTAGCGACCTCGACCGAGCGGGTTGACTGACTGACAGACAGACAGACTGACTGTCGTGTGCACGCCCTCCGAGGGCGCAGCAACGCGCGGTAATAATTCATTAACAAGGACGGACCGATTAACACGCTGGACGCGTCGCGTCACCTGGACTGGAAGTGAGCACACGAGATCCGCGTACAGGGAGGGAAATCTAGATGGATAACCGGAAGCGCTCGTGCCCTCTCCTGCGCGCTCCCGTCCGCGCTGATCGCTTTTCCTTTTCGCGCGGCTAACATAACGCCCTTACGGAATTATCATTAGCGGCTTAACGAGCGTAATGCTGATCCGCTCAGACAAATTACATCCGACAGGATGTGTTTCGTGCACGGTGAGCGGAGATTGCTTCGGCCTTCATGGATAACTTTAGTTCAATAGCTGCGCAGGAGTGGCGACCGCGAAGGGTAGTCCTCTTATGACTCGGTGGAGAGAAGTCGCGATCGAACGGCTTCAATTTACAATGATAAGTATTACTTTTACGCAGAAGAGAAGAGAGTTGTGCCTTGGTGCGATTAAACGATCGTTCTTCCCCGGCAAAAAACAACACTGTAAAAAGGTCAAAATTTGCCTGTAAGGGAAATGCTTGAAATCGGGCTATCTTTATACTTCTGGGCCTGCACTCGAATATGAAGCTCAAAATAATTCAGGGGAACTTTGTGGAAATGTTACAGAAAAGGCTTTTTATATAGAAAAACCTCGGCAAATACTTTTTAAGGAACGATTGACAATTGTGAAAAAAAGAAGATTTTATCTGATTTTATTGATTTCTTATTGTTATTTTTGTGAGTTTAACAAATAGTTCTTGATCACACTTGATATATACTCGCAGCCTTTACCAACCGAAACCTACTCCTCTTTTGTTGTTTTAACTCTCAAAAAATGCAAAATAATTTTTTTGCAATGGAAAAATGATTTATGTTTCATCACGATTAATGACATAAGCATGCCATTAGCTAGCCGCTAGCTCCGCATATGAACACTGTTCTCGATGCTACGTTATCTCCCCTGCACTACGATTCATGTAGCTAAGAAAATAGATCAGGTAATCAAGAATCGTCCGTAAATTAAAAAATATCAATAAAAGAAGACTTCTTTTGTTCACAATTGTCAATCGTTCATTAAAAAGTATTTGCTGAAAAACGAAACTTTCTTGTAAAAAAAAAACTGCATTTTCACAAAGTTTCCCGGGATTTGGATAATTTTAAGCTTTATATTCGAGTTGAGCAAGCCCGAAAACATAAAAGTAGCCCGATTTCATATATTTCCCTAACGGGCAAATTTTGGTTCTTTTACAGAATTGTTGTTTAAGCTACTTACGCGCCGCGACCAAGAACTGTTATTTATTCGCAAGAAGTGACAATGTCCGTAGCAAAATTGTCGTTAAAAATACGGCATCGACGAGCGAGTCGCGCGAGTAGATCGCGAAGCCGTGTTAAGGCGCGATTTTATCGCGATTTCGTAGCACGAACAGAACCGATGCAGAGTCCGTTTAGTCGAGTAGCACGCCGGGCGGAGAGGCCTTTCGCGGTAATTTAGCGTCAAGTTTTATATCTCCAACTATAATAGCGGTGGCCATTATAAGGCGAGCCGCGTTTATAGAAGTCGATAGCGTGACACCGTCGCTTCGGGTCTCTTCAGCCGGCCGCCGCCGGCGACGTTTTGATCCAGGACGCCTTGACGCGAAACTCTTTGTGCGATGTAAGTGCGCGCCCTTCTTTTTGCACTTTCTATTCTTAAAATGGAGCAGGTATATGCTCGCACGCTACAGGGAGTGCGAGAAGAGAGAAAAGGGACGCGCAACAAGCGTAACTGGAAAGAATATTGTCTCTCACGGACGCCGGCTGTTGTAAACATTAAACGAAAAAGCCTCGCCAAACCTCGTACGGAAGGAAATGTGCTCAAATGAAAATGGATATTCTGACATTTGAGAGAGAAAGAGAGAAAGAGAGAGAGAAATCTGTCATTAATATATTGAAATATCTGTCGGGACGAGTTATTTATTTACCCACACTGGAACATTTATCGAAATATTTATTTCGCTGCATGAGCTTTTTCTGCATCTCTAATAAATATATTCCACGTCGATGCTACGTAGATATGGTACAGAGCACTCGCGAATGATATCCAGATAGATAGGTGTGCGTAAATTTGGCAGCAGCTTTATTAGCTGACTTGTAAAGCTTGCATCACTTTTATGAGCAATTCGCATATAACACTCATATTTATCATAAAATGATAAAATAAAAATACGCAGAGAAATTCTCAAAATTTGCTCAAAATAACATCATATAAAATATGATATGAAAACCTGAATGTAATTTTTAATAAATTTGCTGCTACATCTAAGTGTAAAAAATTACATTTATTATAGTATTATATAAATTTAATAATTAATTAATTTAATAATTAATTCAGGGCAGCATATACTTGCTTCATAATTGTAATTAAAACAATTGTAAAGTTTTCAACACCGATTTTCTCACGTTGTGATAATCATGAGAGTCTATTTGGATATGTAGAGATGGTACAGTGAATATTATCAAAATTTAATGATTAATTCAGCGCAGTATGTTTGCTTCGTAAATGTAATTAGAGGGATTGTCAAGTTACCGTCACATCGATTGTCTCACGTCGCGATAATCATGAAGGTCTGTCCGAGCAGCGTTTTCAATCCCGCCGCCATCTCGCTCGAATTAAAAGCTTTCGAAAACGTGACTTCGGGAAATATCGCGTGCCACGAGTTTCTGTGATTCGTAATCCCGTGTCGCGCGAGGGAACCTTGATCATAAAGGTGGTCTCCGGCGGCGCAGTGGAGCGAAATAAAGAGGAAAATATCGTTCTGCTTGTGTTAAAAGATTAAACACGGTCGCCCACGCGGCGTGCCGTTTTACATGTTTCACGGGCCACGTGCATCATTGAAGGAAATGACCGGTTGTAAAACACACGCGACCGCGAATATATCGGCACTGTTCGTTCGCAGCTGATTCCCCAGCGAGAAAGGACGGACGTCACCGACGCGCCCCGACGCGTAAAGCCACGCCAACGCTTTATGACTCTCAGACGTGCTCACAATCAGCCGCGAGATAGAATCTCGTTTGCTTGTCTCATTAGCAGGGATTTCTTTGTGTAACGACCAAGGGTGCCGCATGACGTATAGTAAGCCGCGACGAGAGGAGTGTCTATCAGGTAGCGCTGCCCGGACAGACAATATTATTCCCGGTTATCGCGGAACAAAGTTTCGGTGAATTGTGAACAGTGATATTCCATCGGATCGGTCGCGCTGAATATTTCACGCAGCATCGGCGGTACGGCCTGTAAGCGTAGATTACCGCGAAAAGCACCGGCAAATACCGTGAAAAGAATTATGCTTCCCGCAACCGATCGTTTACCCTCGCCGGAGGAGCTCCATTAAAGTAGAACGATATTAAAATAGTTGCGCTTCCGAGAGTACTCGCTTGAGATATTCGGGATCGCCTACCTGCCGTCGACAAGGCAAAATGCAAAATCGATTTGCAGTAAGGACTTTATCTTACACATTCCGCCACTTCCCTCCCCGCCCTTGGTGCCCCGGCTCGAATTATTCAAATTCGCATAATTGATTTAGCGAGGCGTTCGGCGCGTTAAGTTCGGGCTATATTTACGGAACACTTCGACTTCGTGGAAGATAGGGAATGAGAGAGAATGTGTGTGTGTGAGAGAGAGAGAGAGAGAGAGAGAGAGAGAGAGAGAGAGAGAGAGAGAGAGAGAGAGAGA
>NW_022639487.1:1731451-1735759 GCF_010583005.1 Odontomachus brunneus | reverse complement strand
AGAGAGAGAGAGAGAGAGAGAGAGAGAGAGAGAGAGAGAGAGAGACTGCCTACTGAAAATTCAGCTAAGAAGAATGCAGGATTAAACCTCACCGAGCGAGAATTGAGAAATGGTTGTAAGTGTGTGGGAATCTAGTTTGTAAGAGCGCCTGCCCGTCCGCCCGCCCCGTGGCCATTGCTTGGTGGCAGTCGTAATTCACGGAGCCACGAAGGCAGCTGGCGCAAGCCTCCTATACGGACCAGCCCGACTGCATCAGCGCTTGAAATTGGAAACCATATCGCGGGATATACAGATTATTATGCCATTAGGGTATAATGGGAGGAGCTTCCGAGTCCACCGGGAAACGAGGAAGTGGATTCCGTAGCCGGGAGACCCGGAGTATGCCAGCAATTAAACCCCGGTGCGCGCAGGGACGATGACGCGCGAGGGAGGAAATTATTTTCGCCGGACGGTCGTGCGCCGACCGCGTCGTATTGTGACGAGTAGAACGGCAGCGGTGTGGTGGATAAAAAAAGAAGGAGAGAACCCGAGTAATTATCGCCGTTGAATCGATGACGCGCGAGTCGCAATGGCTCGTGCGCGCGCGTGCACGAGAGAGAGAGAGAGAGAGAGAGTAGTGACATGAAATTACTTCTCGCGGTATTAGCGCTTCGAAATGTGTACCCGGCCCGTATCGGGGCGTGTGTTATCGGCACGGACATTTCGAAGATTATTCGACGAGAAACGGCCGAAACGCAATAACCATTCGACGACACGCGCCGTTAATGGATTGTGGAGATTGTAGGGGAAAGAGTAAACAGCGTGAAATTAGAAAGATTCGAAAAGCGAGTTTCCGTGCTGCTTTTTCCGCTGCGCTCGTGTAACAAGTCGATGCCGCGCGTACGTTACCGTTTTAATTAAAATCCACCGGTCGACAATCAAGCAGAGAGAAAGAGAAAGAGAGGGAGAGAGAGAAAGAGAGGGAGAGAGAGAAAGAGAGGGAGAGAGAGAGAGAGGAGAAGAGAGGGAGATAGGGAAAGGGAGAATTCTACCGCCGAATCGTCGACCTCAAACTATTTTTATAATTAGTTCGAAGAGCGACGCGCCGCGGAGTAATAAATTTTCCGACACGCGCACGTTATATACATATATCGGTCGTAATAAACTTCTAATTAAAGTTAAATTAACCATTTCCGCGCGAAACAGTCAAAATTCCGCGGTGCGCGCCATTCGCCCGACCTTATCCGCATTCTCATGTTTTGCGGCGTTTTGCGGCCCGCCGATGCGCGCCCATCTGCTCGCTCGAAAACAATATCGTAGAATTGCACTCGCCGACTTGGCCGTCGCGTCGAATCAAACGAAAACGACCGTCTATCTCCTCAATCATGCTCTGTTGCGAGGGTTCTTCTCACGGCCGAGTCCCGTCATTATTCATCGCGGCGAGAGGGCCATACAATAAAGGAGGCTTTGGAAGCACGAAAGCTGGCCCAGAAGGCACGGTGTTTATTAAAGCAAAGGAGAGAGGAGGAGAAAGGAAGAAAGCAAGAGAGAGAGAGAGAGAGAGAGAGAGAGAGAGAGAGAGAGAGAGAGAGAGAGAAACGAAAGAAAAGAAAAAGGAAGAAAGAGGCAGCAGGCTTAAATGCGCCTTATGAGGCTCTCACGCTCCACGGAGCCGGTCTGTCCGAAGTGCGAATAGCCTCGCTGTAAAGAGAGAGTACAAATAAGCGTTGAGTCCGTTCCAAGGTGTGCCGAGGTGTGAAACGCAACCGGAGGTTGCTATGACAGCAGTACGAGATAGGAAGTTTTGTAAAACCGCCGCGGCGCGCGCGCTCGGGGATCCAGTAATCTTTCATAGGACAATTAGAGTCGCTACCTTCGCTGCTGACTAACTGCCGGCAACTTTCAGAGCGCGTCGAAGAAATTAAAAAGGCGAAACAAGTTGAGCGAGCACGTCCTATAACGTCTTCGCCGTTACATCTTTATCGATAATTGTTCGTCGACGGAGGGACCCTCGCGAGTTTCGTCGAAAGCGAAGAGGAATTGTACCGTGCAAGACGAGAGAGAGAGAGAGAGAGAGAGAGAGAGAGAGAGAGAGAGAGAGAGAGAGAGAGAGAGAGAGAGAGAGAGAGAGAGAGAGAGAGAGAGAGAGAGAGAGAGAGAGAGAGAGAGAGAGAGAAATTTATTTATGCGCTCTGGGACATCATTTCCTCAAGCGCATAGAGTATAGAAATATAATATAAAAATAAAAGCAAATAATATACATTATTGGAAATGGTGTATAATTTAAAGCAATTTAAATTAATCGGCATGTAAAAATGGTAAGTGTGCAGAGAGAGAGAGAGAGAGAAAGAAAGAGAGAGAGAGAGAGAGAGAGAGAGAGAGAGAGAGAGAGAGGGAGAGAGAGCAAAAGTTGAGACGGTACACGAATAATGGCGAATTTCGCAGTATCCTTGTGATTAGCGTAAAGTGTGTGCAAATATGCGCAGACGTGTCTCTTTCGCGACACTATACTGTACAGGCACATTCCACAGTCACTTAGTGAGCGGAACGGCGCGTTAATTACCGCGTGTCTCTCTACCCTCTATCAGGTAATCGTGACCTTAAGCGCGTCTTTCCTCTAAGGATTCTCAACGCCCTCTCTCATATTTCCGGTGTTTCTCGGGGTGTATTACATTACCATTAACACGCCGAACGAAAGTGACTCTCGATTAGAGTAATCTGCTGATCTTAGCCGCAGACAACGGACGTAGGGCGCAAACAGAGCTTCTGCTTCCGGGCACCGTGCATTAAGCCTCCCGGCGACATTCCCATTTGGCAAGGGAATCGGATTACCCGTGCGCCTTGTGGCGGCAACGAAAGCCGAAACTCACTTACACCGCGTCGGTCCTTTCGGCAGCACCGACGTCCGAGAATATTCGCTGTTATGCGGTAAAAGGGACCGCGCGTATATCGGGCGCGGCAAATGGAAAAGCAACGCTGGGACGTCATCTTAATCCTTCCCAAACTCTCGGGAAGGTGCGGACGGGGTCAATTTGCGATCTGACGTATCCGCGCGCGCGCGCAACGCGTCACACACGCACGCATATTGTTACTGCCGCTTTTCATAATTGGATAAAAAATTTCATCCGCGTGCACACTGTGTGAGCTCGAAAGAATTAATTTCATAATCAAGCGTAATTAATGTGTTAGTGAATTAAATGTTGCCAAATTGAATTATGCGCACGCGGATTCGCGCGCGATAATGTTTTCCCCCACGAAGAGAAGAGTCTTTATCGGCGTGCACGCATACAGAATCGTGATATTCGCGATATTTTCGATCGGTGAACGGGGACGGCAGAACAGAGAACAAGCGGATAGAGGAATTAATCCTGAGCGGTATCATTAAATCAAATGTACCGTGTATGGGCAAACGCTTTGAACAATGTTTAGATACAAAATGCGGCGGACTCAGAGAAGCATGCCGTTGCACCGTGTTCGGTCGCCAATCGCGGATTGTCGCCGTTAAACGAGCGTCATGCACGCGGTTATGCAAAAGCAATTAAGTAATACCGGCTGAATACTGGATTATGCGCATACATACGGCTTGTAATTAATAATCGACCGCGCGGTCCGAAATTATTCGGCGCGCTGCACGGCGTCGACGTTGCCGCTCTCAGCGTCTTCGCGGGATATCCTTTTTATTTACTCCTGGTTGCGGCACGTGTAATTCCGGACTCGTTCGACACTTCACGGGTATTTCAGTACGCGCAAATGCGAACCCGAGATATAATTTAAGCCGCTGCGTCGTATTCACGAAGCTTTTTTCACGCGCGGTAAGAAGCATTCGCGGCACTTTCCTCTCCACAGATCGGCACGCTAAAAAAGGACCAATAAATATTTCAAAGCCTCCGCTCGTTACGTCGCGAAAATTCCAAAGAAATTTCCGTCAGTTCTCTCATATTAGATGCAGCAGCAAGGCAGCATTGTGAAAGGGAAAGAAAGAGAAAGAGAGACAGAGAGCGAGAAAGCGAGAGAGTACGTATAACTCGCCCGACCGGTTGCGAACAAGGTGATCCGCCCGTGGCAACGCGGCCACGTGGTAAACCATTAGATTTAATTGTGTACAGTGGCACACGGCGCGACCGTAAACAATGCGGCCGCTACGTCAACTAATGAATATTCCATTAATGCACTGCGTACCGACTGATTAATTTCGCAACGACGGGCCTAAGTGTACGAACAAATGCGAGTTTACGCGTACAAGGCACATTCAAGGGAAGTCTCTACGCAGGTAGATTAATTCTCTCTCTCTCTCTCTCTCTCTCTCTCTCTCTCTCTCTCTCTCTCTCT
>NW_022639487.1:1725600-1730416 GCF_010583005.1 Odontomachus brunneus | reverse complement strand
CTCTCTCTCTCTCTCTCTCTCTCTCTCTCTCTCTCTCTCTCTCTCTCTTTCCTTTTCTCAAGCGCGCGCTCTCCAGTCCGCTATGGTGGCGGACATCCTAATTTCCGATCGTACTCAATGAACGCTATTAGCAACGATGTCTGATAATCATCGTATAATTTCGATACGGGTGTAACGCGTGTGCGCGAAATAAATTGGCGGTAATATCACAAATCGACAGCGTCGATGATGATGATGATGTAGCAATTAAACATTATTAACTGTACAACATTTTGCCGTTTTTTCTTTTTTTTTTTCTTTTTTTTTTTGTATTCTCGAGTAGACGCGAATGTTGCGGAAATTGCAATGGCAAAAAATGACGATCCTTGTTACACCGCGCTACGTCTCGTAAAGAAGTGACTGACGCGTCCATCATTGCGCAATAGCGACGCGATCACAACGCTCGGCGATATTATTGAATTTCAGCAGGCAGACAAGCTCTCCGAAGTTCCACGCGTTCACTGTGTGGCGGAGCGAACAAAGGGAGAGTGATGATGATCAATCTTCAATCATCAGACGCATAGACATCCGTTTGATACGCCGGATTTGCCGACGTTTCAGTATACTCTCGGTTAACGTTCACTGTGCTCCCAACGCCGACGTGCATATATGCGTTTCGGCATGAATCGGTGTAAATCCGTGGTTCGCGTAATTAGTGAATCATTGAAAACTTTGGAATGTATTGCACTTATCAGCGAAAAATAAATGGAGGGAGTGTAAGAGCACCATTTCCCGGACACATGCCTAATTCTGGACATTCTTATTGTTTGATCCTATTGTGACAAGACGAGTCTAAAGAATTATGACGCAAAAATCGTCATAATTCTCATTTATGATATTTAGCACTTTACTTGTGATATATTAATCTGTTTACTAATTTATTCATATGCTACTTTCATTAAGTATACATTGAAAAAAATAACTGCTGCTATGACCAATTTTAATTGGTCTCATAAAAATTTTCTGCTGCAATTATTTATATTTTTGTGGCAACGAATCGGTAAGTCAGCGTAACCAATAATTGATTCTTGAAGCCAGAGAGAAAAACTATATATTTTACTGTTTTTCTGGTTGACACAATTCTTTTTTTCGTATATATTTATCCGTAAAAAATGTATTGTCTCGAACACGCTTTCCCGATGATTGTGTAAAGTTGCGATCTAATTGCAGTTTTTGAGAGAATCTCTCGCCCGGAAAGAATTTCTGCCATATACCCGTCGCCGTCGGAACGATCGGCCGTCCGTTACGTATCGAAAGATGTTCCCTTTACTGACAAAACGCAGTAAAAAGCGCATGCGATAATCGTGAGAGCTGTGCGATAGGTCGAGCCGACAGGGCCAATCAACCGATCGCCGGGTTGAGGGTTCCTTTTTATTGTTATCCTTATTACGTGCCGGAGCGCTCGAATCTGCCGCCTGATCTCCGTGGAATTAGGGCAGCTAGGATGCCTCGCTGACGAGATGATTAGACGTCGGAGAGAGGAATGGAGGGATAAAAAAAGAGGCGGTGCCTTTAATTAGGAAACGTGCGCGCGGCGCGAACCAGTCAAACGTTCTGCGACTTTAAACTCGCGCGATCGTCGACAGTGGAATTAATTTAACGTCGCGGGGAATTCGGTGCAGAAGGTTAATTATCAATTCGGCGCGTAAGTACCTCGCGTTTGGAGAGAGGAAGAGAGAGAGAGAGAGAGAGAGAGAGAGAGAGAGAGAGAGAGAGAGAGAGAGAGAGAGAAAGAGAGAAAGAGAGAAATCCGTTTTAATTTCACCGAGATATGAAATGTTTGCTCGCTGATATAATATCGCGATAATTTATCTGGGAACCAGTTTATATCCAGGGCTTTTTTCTCTTTCTTTCTCTCTTTTTCTTTCTCTTCTTTCTTTCTCTTCTTTCTTTCTCTTTCTCTTTAGCAGGGAATCATCCGACATTCTTGACTACGTCGCGAGCCGCTCGGCTCAGAGTAGTTTTCTATTTCGCTAAACGTTCGTAAATACCGATTGCGATAGCGGCAAAGCGTTATTATGATGATTACATTGAATCACCTATCGCGCTGCTATTCTCATAATTAAGCTCTGGTCGATACCTAAGGAGAAAGAGAGAAGCAGAGATTTCTCCAGAGGCGTATTAGTAAATGCCAACAATCAGTGTCCGCGACGTTAAAGCATGATTCCTCGACATGGGTCTCGCTGAAATAGCGAGAAAAATATAATTGATGATGATGAGTGTATCGAATGACGACATTTCCGCACAACAACACGCACCGCCCGGCAATTGCCGCTCTTTTTCTCACTTACGGTTCTACGATTACGCCGAGTTTCACGCGAAACTAGGAGATACAGACGCGCCTCGGGCTTCAATCCAAAGGTTTCATAATACCGGAATCGCTTAGCAATTTCCGAGACTGCAAAGGTAACACGACTTAATCGGATACCTTTGTCGCATTCTTGCCGCTGATCTCTACAAACTTAAGTCAAAGTTACACGACGTGATACGCCCCGTTTCTCCAGTTAGACAAACGGTCTTCCTTCTCTCGGGAGGAAGAAAAGACCAACCGATCAATTGGGCCTGCTAATCGCGGCCAATATTCGCGGCAACGCGCCTCTGTATGCATCGAAAATCGCAAACAATCGGCGCAACCCATCCGCGGGGTAGGTTATTTCCGCAGTGTTTAATGAAGAGAGCCTCGTGCCCTCTCTCTCCCTCCCTCTCTCCCCTTCTCTCGGCAAAAACAGAGGGAAGGAAAAAAAACTACTATTTATCCAGTCGCAACGAATGCAAACGTTTCATCGGGAATTCCGGCACGCGGAGAGGTTTTGCAACGAAAAATCCAATACGCGTACGAAACGAACTGGCGGGTGCGTATCCGCGAGCGCAACGCGCGATCTTCAACCGGCTTGACCCAAATACAACGACCGCTACGAGCCGGGCATATTTTTTCCTTCTATTTATTTTCGTGATTCTCTCTCGATGGCCGACCGATATCACGTTCCTCCGGCGCTGTATATCGCCGTCGTGGTCGCGCTCTCTGCAATGATCGCTTTGCGGCCGGCCGGCCGGTCGGCCCAGCCTCTCCGCATTTTTTTATTTCTTTTCTTGTTATGCCCCGACACGACGACGTGACGGGAAGAATATTCGCGACGGACGCGTTTGCCTCTTTTTAGCATTTGCCAAAGTATCACGCGCGCGCACGCACACACACGCGCGCGGGGACCGGTTATTGCACGGGTGTGAATTACGCTCACGAGATGCTCGGACGTCGCGCCGATTGTAATCGATAATGTTGATCTCCGTGTTGTCTCGTTACAACCCGCCTCGCTTCGGTATGGATTGCCGAGGATGTCGCAACACGCGGCAAAACCTTCCCCCCTCACCACTGTCATTCGCGATTGATATCTCTTTGTCATCAACACCTCTGCGCTCATGGATATTTTCCCGATCGCGGTGCTTCCGCGATTTTCCGCGATTTTCCGCCATTTCCCGCGTTGTTTCGAGCGCGCTGGTATTCCGGTCGCAATTACTAATTACTCGCGAGAGTCCGAAGGAGAATATCATATCAGGAGGGCGAATAAAAATTGTCGCGCGCGAGCGAAAGGGAAAAGTCGCGGTTTTTCCGGCCCGTACTTTACACTATTCGCATAAGTAATTAACATATGGATGAGGCTTTGCGTGCTTCTGAATATTCATCACGGTCGGGCATACATACACCGCCGGCTCCCATTTATGTAAAAGTACGAGTAAACACGAAGAATGCAATCATATCTTCCCCCCGTTCCAATGCGCCACGACTCAACGAGCTAAGTAAACGGATATATAATGACTGGAAAACTTTGCCAACCTCCAACGATGGACCTCGAATCGGTGCGGTCGGAAGGTTAAAGGAATTTCTCTTACGTCAGCTGTTACGTGCCGCAACGTTCGTAACCATCCGCGTACAATGTTGGATCTGTGAGATCCGAACAAATATTCGATCGCTCGCCGACATTCACGAGAAAATTTTTGAACAGCGTAAATCTGTTTGCAGAGCTTGATTTTATTGCGCTGCTATCTTAGAACCGAGACTTGTCTATATCTCTGTAAAAGAATGTTTGTAAAAGTATTGATTTCCAACAAAGTTATATGACAGCTACTAAAGTTGTCCGGGCCTGACAGATCCAGATTGCACCGTACGTCCCGAAAATATGGTTACACACGAAGGGTTTAAATTCTTTCTTTTAGAAATATTTTTTTTATAATCATGTATCGATAGATAATCTAAAAAATTATTTACTTTTGAACTCTCGGACCCTTTTCGTTTGAGAATTGGTCCCGACGGTTTTGCCTCGAGCAATAAACGCGCATCTGAGCAAGCCTTGTAAATCCTTAGCCCAGTCCTTGAAGCTTTTCTGTTTTTCGCCGATTGCTTGCACTCATTACTACACGGAAACATTCGGCTGCTTTAAAGTTCGGCCGAGATCACTCAGCACAATCGACTAAAGGGTAATCTCCTACAGAAATCTTTTCGTTTCTACAGCCGCGAGTTTTTGCCTGGCCTGCAGGTAATAAGAAATCGTTTACACGAACCGAGTTTTTGCTTCGTGTAGGAAAACATGCATCCCTTCTGTTGAAACAAAGGTTCGTTTCCGGTTCTTATAATCGGTTCTTGTTCGCTGCTCTTGAGAGAATATTCCGCACTAATAATAAACAAATTATAATACTCGTTATACAGCTCGTATCTCTGAGCGATATTTTGAGAGAGACAGACAGAGAGAGAGAGAGAGAGAGAGAGAGAGAGAGAGAGAGA
>NW_022639487.1:1720731-1721938 GCF_010583005.1 Odontomachus brunneus | reverse complement strand
GAGAGAGAGAGAGAGAGAGAGAGAGAGAGAGAGAGAGAGAGAGAGAGAGAGCAGCCGATGGATCGATATCGTCGTCTTCATTACACAGGCCGATACCGCGCTGCGGAAAGCTAGACATCTTCTCAACTTTCTACAGATTATTTTCACAGGCGATATTACGGAGCGCATCATTGCGAGTTATCTGACTCTTTTTATCGGTTATTATTAGAACGCACAGAAAGGCCCGCCGCGCGAAACTTTATTCGCGTAGCGCCGTCTCGCTGGAGCCTGGCACAAAGTGGAGGGTAGCTATCGTGACGGCGGAGGACAGAAAGGCGACCGCCGCGGTAGCAAAAGGGTTGCTTCTACGAAGCGAAAGATATTCGTTTCGGTTGCCGAGTTTGTTTATCGTGCGCATAAACTATCGTCTAATCTCGCAGACAACCAGCCAGCCAGAGATCGGTTCGCGCCAGTTTCGAGCGTCTCCTTTGTTCCCGACGCTCCACGACGGGCAACCGGAGCTGGTGTTTACGCGCGTCGCAGACTCCGGGAGGAACTCGGAGGCGTATCGCCGTCTGAGACGCGGACAGGATTACACAGAAGGTACGGCGCAACGTACGCAGCGATAATTGCACGATGGAGCTCCGCAGAAATCGGAGAAGATTGCGCGAAGGGCGCACGGTTGCTCCGGCACTCTCGTGATTGTTGCGTCGCGTCGCCGGCGAGATATATTTGTTTTGCAACACGTGGCTTCATTGAATCGGCCTGTCGACAACGCCAGGCGACCGAAATGGAACGGCCTCGTACTCGCGGCAAAATAAGCGAATTTGATGGAAACGCGCGCGCAGCCTCTCTCTCTCTCTCTCTCTCTTCCCCCCTTCCTCCCTTTCTCTACCGCGCAGGAAAATACGACGCGTCGTCGATCGAACGTTCATTAATGCAATCTTAATTAGGATCGGGCAAGAGCGTCGGAAGTCACTTTTATCTGCGTCTCTGCCTTTATTTCCTTTTCGAGACCCGCGGGATAAATTGCGGTCGTTTGTCCGCGCTCTTCTCCTCACCTTAGCTACAGTTCACGCGCGAAGAAAAAATCACAGCGTCAAGCGCGGAAGAGATATCAGCCGTTATTTATTCGCCCGAAAGAATGAGAGAGAGAGAGAGAGAGAGAGAGAAAAAGAGAGAGAGAGAGAGAGAGAGAGAGAGAGAGAGAGAGAGAGAGAGAGAGAGA
>NW_022639487.1:1686870-1718929 GCF_010583005.1 Odontomachus brunneus | reverse complement strand
GAAAGAAAGAGAGAGAGAGAGAGAGAGAGAGAGAGAGAGAGAGAGACGGAGGGAGGGAAACAAGGAAAAAACTCGCATCGCCGCGGAGAAGCGAATACGCGACGAATGCGCTACCACGACAACCCCGACGTTACCTCGACATGCATTGCAAATGCCAAAATGAAACTGCATTCCTGCGCGCGGAAGGGGGACGAAGGAGAGCTGAGGAATGTTAAGGGCTTAATTATGCGCGGAGGAGGAGACGGGGAGGTCGCGGCATTCGAATAGATGTGCCCGGTGAGTTGTTTTCGCCAATTCGAATGCTATTCCGGGTGCTCGGGTTAATTACAGCGCCCGCGGAAATATATATTGTTTCAAATGCGCGCGTTCACCGGCCGTACAACTTGTTGTGTCATTCGCGTTGTCGATTTTTGCCGTTTCCGAGGCCGGGGGAGTGGCGCGGACCAACAATCGCGCGATTTTGCGTTCGTCGCAAACAGAAAGGCACTTAACGAGCGCGATGACTCGTACAACAGTCCGTTTCCTATCGAGGTATTATGTGCGCAAGATGTTCCGACTGACGATGACACACTTGCGCGTTTTTGCGCGTCGCACGAAGAAGCGACTCTTGAAAAGAATCTCTCAAGAACGAACGCGTGACGCGCGGACGACATTCCCCCGTTCGCAATATTCTTGGCACGGCGCGATTAAAAAGTAACACGAGGAAAAGTTTCCGCGCGCGGGAGACGGCCGAACGCGCTGAAATTCGCAGAGCGCAAGAAGCCTGGCAAGAAGATGAAGAAAGCGAATACGCAAGAAGTCGCCGAGCGAGGACATGAGCGCGCACGCGATAAGCATTGGTCGGGCCACACGGTAGGAGAAGCGCGCCAATTAAAGCAATGGAATTAAGAATCCATTCGAATAATTAAGGCTCCCACTCATAAGTTTGCTTTGAACATCCGTCCCTATGCGACGCGCATGCGGTGCACTGAAGAAAAAAAGTTTTTGCTACTTGCAGCTATAATCACATAGAAAAGTAATTACTAGCAATTATAGTCAAGGGGAAAACATTTTTTCTGTTAAATAATCTCTCTCATATGTGTGTTACTATCATCGCGTTTTCGCGTTAGGACAACCAGCAAATCCGGCCGAAAAACAACTCTAATTTCAGTTGAACGAATCATATTTTCTCCCCCAGCGTGAAATTGCCACGCGCGCGCGCGCGAATGAAAGAAAATCAATTATAACCCGTTGAGCACGCTGTCAGATTTATCTCGAAGTTACAACATGTGTCGCTGCGAATAAAGTAAATTTGTGAATTAACGTACAAACCGATGATCAGCGTTGGAAAACCTCACGGTATGATAACGCTCGGGCGGGTGTGTGTGCGTGCGTGATGCTCTAAAATTTTCGTTACGTCAGGTGGATTTGCGCGGGGCTTTAATTAAAGGCGATAGAGGAAATTATTTGCCGAGCGTGCGTGATAAATACGATGAACCAGTAATTATTATGGATTGTGTGTATATGTGTGTGCGTGGAAGGAGGGAGCGATCGATAACGATTTTTCGACGGGGACGAAACGCGCCGCTTTATGAACGCGCCACGTCGGCGCAATTGACGTTTCCGCTGACGATATAAATCGATGATCGTTCACCCGCACTGCAGCAATTAAAATTGGGCAGCGGCTCTCCCATTAACACACTGGCCTCGTTCGCGCCGTTCGATGTCTATTCGTACGGTGTCATATATGGGCGCAGTAATTTCTATCACGCACAATCAGCAGTGATAATGATTGTCTGTCGGCGCATTAAATTGAGCATCGAACGATGTGTCCAATTACGAGCCATTAACGCGGCAAGATTGCGCAGTCGGATTTTCCGTTGGAAAACACGCTAGACACACAGCGTTTCAAACAACAATCGAGAATACGTGCACGTTTCCCCTTTGACGCTCGTATCTCAGTCCTCTCATAAACGAACCCACGCCTCGCTCTATTTTTGTCAGCGGTACAAAACCGGCGTGCGTACATACAATACAAAAGCGCACGTAAAGGCGCGCGCTGTAACGCCGGACCTACATGACTATAAGCAACAGTTACCGCGATATTCAATTCCTGCGCGTTTCCGATATTGGCTACTACAACGCTTTTTTTACCATTTCCATAAAACGCGGTTACCTTTAATGTTGGTGACTGGTCGAGGGTACCGGAGTATATTACTCCGCGCGTTGCCGCGGCATTTTCTAGCGCGAGCTTTTAAATCCTGCAACGAGCGCGGTATCTTTACGTCTTTAGAGTATGGCCGCGGGCGGGCGCATGTAATAGGTACGTTCGTGTGTGCGCTACAGTCGACAAATATCTCATCGTAAAGTTAACGAGGAAATGTTCGTAGAAGCCCTATATTGCGCGGCATCGAGTTTATTAGCGCGTCGCGAATACGCAAAAGCAATACTGAATTAGCGTCTAACCTGCAGACACACGACGTGCCGGTGTGCGAACTGTAAACTTAATTTAAGCGGCTAACTTGCATCCGATGTATGCGATTGTTTCTAGGGGGATCACACAGTTATGCGGCGAATGAGTATCTACGATGAGTTTCTGGTCGCGTTGTCGTTAAAGATATAATTTTGCGACACGAATGTAGCAGTCCTGACAGTGGAGTATCGAGTTATCGGACGATACGCAATTGCACTTAGCACATACGAGCTTAGCACATACGAGCTTAGCTTGTATGATATACAAATCATAAATACATACAACTGAAATGGAACTGAAACTTAATATCTAGATAGAAAGAGTGAATGGTTATATTAATAATAATAATAATAATATATATATATATATTCTTATGTGACATTATATATTTCCGAGATTATATCGAGAAAAAATACTTGAAAATTTATTTGTAGAGCAAGATGTGTGAAGATTATTTCTGTAAGTAAACTTTATATATTTCACAAATAAATCCTCAAATATTTCTTTCTTAGTGCATAGGATGTTATTTTATTCCCGCTTATCAAGTATTCCTCCGAAAATTTAGGTCGAAACTACCGAGCGAAAATGTCGAGATGTCAAAACTTTACGAAATACAAGCGAATGAAGAAAACAAGATTTTTTTTAAAATTATGCTCCATAATTGGGCGATTCAGTGTTGGATAGCAAATCTATTTACTTCGATTAATTTCAAGTTTCAACATTTTATTTGAATAGATTCTTTATTCATGAGTTAGCTGTAAAAATGTGTTATATTAAATGTTGAAAAATTACTATAAATAAGAACTTGTTTTGGTAAAATGACTCAGGACTTTTTGATTCAGTTTTCCATAAGGAGTAACGCTATGTATTTAGTGGGCGAGAGAAAGATAACATCCTGTATAAAAAGAAATTCGTTTCCCCCCATTTTTGTGACGTTTTTCATTAGCTAAACTGTAAACTTTGTATTAATAATGTAAAATACGCGAAGCTACTTGTAGTTAAGGCGATACTTTGCAGAGGCGAATTTATACTAGAGGCCCTCGCGCGCGATGGCTCTACCCGTTTATTTTCTACAACAATTGATTCTTTTTTCGGCCTCGAGGCCCCACCTTTTTTCTACTGACTCTCAGATCTCCACCTGTCAGTTGCTCTCGGCCGCGTTTATCTACCATCGAAACTATGTTAATTACATTCTCTGTGTGGGTATCCCTTGTGGCCAAGGTAGATAAGAACGGACGAGGTATTAGACCGTAGATATATAACTCTCAGGGATATTTATTTAGGATCTTCTCCTCTACAGACCGCGACTAGATCGGTTCTACCGTGGCGAGATCGATCAGCCGCACGATCGACATTAACAATAGCCGATGGACTCGCGATGCAACGCGCGCGAGACGGTTTTGCGAGATTAACATATCGTTCGCTGTCAAACAATCGCCACAAAATGCTAATGACTCGTCCGTATTGCGCGTAAAAAAGTTCAAGGGGGAGGGGGAGACGCGGCGCGGCGTATGTTATCTCCGCAAAATGGTATTATATAAATGCAAAGTGCATTTTATTTGCAACCTGTGGAGCTCTCTCTCTTTCTCTCTCTCCCCTCTCTTCGTACGTTATAGCACGCCGTAATAGATTTATCATTGCCTGTCGGAGAATTCTACTTCGGCGGTGTTTAACGAATGAGTTTATACACGCGCGCTACATCGTTATAGCCGACCATTTTTAAAAGAGGGCGCGCGCGCACGCGGGGATTTCCACCGAAAGGTTGTGATTTAACTTCGCAATAAATTCCGCGGAAATCGCTAAATAGCTACGCTCCCAAGCTGGATCTTTGGGTCGAAGTATCCTCGAGATAGCATGCGCGGTTGAGCGGAAAACACGCTGCAGGTTTCCACACACATACACATTTCTTCCCACTATACCGTCTCTATTCATTCTCTTTTTGCTCGCTGGAATTAAACGTCCGCTTGAATTTCCGTTTGTCGCGAATGCGGCGAACCATGGTCGCGTGTCTCTCTCCTCCACCCCTCCTTTCTCTTTTTCTCTCGGTATAACCGTTATACTAACTCAAACGCCTATAGCTCTGCGTTCGTAATTACTTATAACTACTGTGCGTATGATATCTCGACATCGCGGCAATAGAAGAAAGCGGAAGCTCACGAGGACGTTACAAACATTCGCCAGAGAGGGAAACGTTTTAATGAAAAAAACCGGGAACTCTCTTATCTAGGCGAACGCGAATATCGCGGTCGGGCTCGTGAGCGCGCTCGGGACGCGAGAAAGAAGATCGACGGAATTTTAAACAGGACATTAGGAAAAATAAGGTAGGGAGGATATCGGGAGTAAGCGCGGAATAAGTTAAAAGACAAAATAAGAAGAGAGAGGCATCGTGCGGAACGAACGAGACTCGGCCTCGTTCTCTAAGGACCTTTCGCTTCGAGCACGTACTTCTTCCGCTTCTAGTACATTATCCCTCTCCCCCCGCTCCCACCATTCGCTCTGTCGTGGCAAATGTCTTCCTTATGGTGAATTTACTCTGGCGAGTTTCACGCAAGACGTAATAAACGGGCAGGACGATAAATCGAGTGGGAGTTATTTCGCGCTGATAAGGCGAATCTGCCTAACGCTAACGCCGTACTCGTGTATTCCCTGCTCTTTTTTTTCGTAATCTCCTCTCCTTCAACGGGCCGCTCTCGTATAATCGCTTCCGAGCCGGAGTCGGGCCGTGTACAACGTGCCTCGGCTACGTGCGTTCTTTGATCGCACGCCTCGTCGGGACGGGATACTGCTTCCAGATGCGCGCTTCCCGATTCCCAGTTCTCGTTCAACATGCTGATCGTGTCTACGCTAGTTGAGTAGATCTACATGTTGACCGCTCTCCGTGCGATGAGAGCGACGTGCCGAAGTGGCGCGCGAGAAATAATGCATCAGCTGTCTCGTGACAATTATAGCATGATAAAAAGAGAGAGAAATTTCAGCAATTAAAAATTTCACACTCCTGCCTTGCGCATACTTTATGCGCCTGACTTTTTAACAGAGCGAAGAATGTCGTGGCCAAAATTAACGACCTTAAAGGAGCAAACGTATCGGCAGAAGGTGTTCGCGAGAAGCACAACTTTCCTCACGTCACGCTTATTCCGACCTGAGAGAGCGATTACGTTACTAAAAGATTCCGTCCTCTCCCCTCGCGCGCTGTAATTATCGCGAAACTTCTCCCGGCGGTGGCGTGCCTCGTACGTGCCTCGAATGTTCTCGCGCTTTAAGCTCGCATGATTATAAAATAATAATTATCTCGGAACTCGGTTTTCATTACAAATGCATAACCTTATCCTGGCAGGCTATCGGGGCGCGAGAATAGCCACGTCCACGTCGACCCTCGAGTGAGGATGTTTCGGAAGGGAGAGAGTTTGCGTAGAACGAGCCCGGTAGCTCTTTGAAGAAGCTATCAATCGTGAGATGAGAAAAATGGAACAACGCGTACAAAAGTCGGGAGGTGGCTCCCGTTTTTAGACCAACTCATCGTGTCCGCGGTCCTGTAATGATGACTTCTCCTTTCTCTTTTCTTTTTCATCGTGAATGGAGTGAAAGAAGTGAATGAGAAAAAGAGAGAAGGAAGGAAGAGAGAGAGAGAGAAACAGAAATTATGCTTGAGTTATTAAAAATAACGACCGCGTCATCGAGAGAGGACAAGTACGTTTCCAAAGACCATGCTGAATAGAAGAAGAAAAAAGTACCAGAAGTTCACTGATATTTCTAACGAACGAGTACGCGCGCACTCTACCATTTCATCATCTCGTTACAGGGAAAAGCGACACAGCGGCAGATCTTCGCAGTTACAAATATGAATGCGTTTTTGCAAGTACGTCCTCTCGACGAGAATCGAGAAAGGAACGTAAGATCTGCTTCACTTGATGCATATATTTTTATCGCAAATATAAAAAGTCTCTCTCTCTCTCTCTCTCTCTCTCTCTCTCTCTCTCTCTCTCTCTCTCAGGATATCTAATTACAACTTTTCCCTTAATTACCGCGCTGAAATACGCAAAGAAATATATTACTTTATTTTGTCATTTTCCATAACGCCACAACTTTTTCATAATATTCCCGCTGTCGTGAAATACTTAATCAAAAATTCAGTAAAGTTCATGGTGAATTAAACATCTCACGAAAGAGGGATCGGTTAAAATTACACTTTGCATGCGATTCATCATTGCACGGTCTTGAAAGATGCAACAGGAACCCTATTCTCACTCGAGAGAGGGAGAGTAACAAGCAAAATCGCTGCTCAACGATCATACGTCTCAATCGCATATTTATTACGCGGTTTTATTCTCGGAACGATCGTATCCTCTTAAGAGGAATTTCAAACGGCGCTTACTCTCATATGCGCAAACAAACAGTAAATTATGCCGGTGATTTATTAAAATTGAAACCGTATTGGAAGAATGTTAGTCAGCTGACGAACTAAAATGCGACTACAAATAAGATGTCGGACGCGTGCGACCTCACGGATCCATTTCGGACCGACGGTTACTCTGGAAATATTCATTCGTGCTGTTATTTTCGACGGACAGATTTACGAAACGCGGATTCAACTGTTTTTTATTTACGCGTCTCTGGAAATGAATTGGCTATAAACGAGTCTTTATCGACTTTCGTCTATGTACAACCCCTTGTACATCGGGACAGCACATCGAGATATCTTATCGATTCACCGATCTCACAAGCCGCGTCACGTTCGAGTCTCAAATAACAGTTTCGTTGTAATTGTTAATGAAAGCCGAGACGATAGCGTCAAATTTGTCTCATCGATTAATTCCAGCGTGTACGGCCGCCAGTGGGCGTTCAGGAAGTAGGCTAAGAAGATGCATTTAAACTTGAGCATGGGCGCCGCGGTACTTCTCGTTGTCATGATTTATGTGGCGACCGCGTTCGATCTTGATAATTTTTTCCCTTCCCTGTCGTCGACAATCGAAGGGTTCTCTTCTCGACTGTAAAGCCATTCAACGTTTGTGTACGCGACGGAATACCACGAGACGGACATTCGAGGGGAAGCATCGTTACGCTGGTTATAATAAACATACTTAAAACAATAATAAAACTTGATCTCCCAATCTTTCGACCCTAAATTTCGACTCGAGTTGTTTCCAGACACGTTCGCGGGAAAGTCAACAAAATATCAGTTGGAGACACAAGTGGTCTTCAACGATAACGGATACACATTAGATTGAATTTCATTGTCAAGTTTTTCGTAGAGATACGTGTAGAAAAAAAAAGGGTATTGTTTACAATTCGACCCGATATTATTATCATTATTGATATTATCTCAGTCTAATCTTTCTTTCATGGCTTTTATATATCTCAAATCATATCTTTTCGTCTTTTCCTCTCATATAATAAATACTAATCTCATTATATTAACATAAACATTAAAACAATGAAAACAGCATAAAAGTATATAATTGTCGAGCCATCTTATTTTCAACCATTGCACTATAGTGTTAAGGGGATGCCATACTTTAAAACTTTATCGACAGAATATTGATTTTTTTTGCAAATTTTACATTGCATTGGTTGTACAGAACTATAAATGCTTTTACACACTGAAAATACGAGTAATAATGAATTGGAACATTGCTTAATACATGACAGAAACGATAACAAATTTTTAAATTGACCTCTCGAACTGTTAGTTGATATAAATACTTAATTGATATGAAAATTTCTGCACAGCTTGCACGTAGCGTACGTGTGTTTGCTCCGCTAATAAAAATTTCAAGGAACATTTCTATATTTTTATAATTAAATATGTGGAAGCTCAAAAGTATATGAAAGATTTGTAGAAAGATTTCTATATATTCGTGGTTATGTTTTGCTAGCATGATAAAACAATGATAAAACATGATAAGCACACACTTATAACATCTATATGCGAAAAGGATAATATGATCGACATTTCGTCATTCACTTCGGCATCCCTTTAACTAACAATTATTCGTTGGAAATCAAGCGCGATCTACGTCTACGCATGCACTACATTATATAATGTGGCTTTGTGAACTCACCAATTGTCGCTCGATGAAATTCCACGACGTCCAACCAAAGCCAACGATGACATCTGCCGCTATATCCCGAACTGCCTCGTCGCTCTGCATTCGAAATTCCGCTGCGTCCAGTCTCCGTTCTGCGTCGTCTCATACGTTGATTGCACTTCACTTTATTTTACTTCATTATTTTATTCGCGACGTGATTAACGTTTTCATTGTAACGATGTATCTCGAAGCGGGATTTACGACTCAGTTTACATTGGAACTTTGAGAATGCGTTCATTAACAAAGATTTATTGCCATACGATCATTATGTCAGGAACATGTACTGTAAATCGCGAATCGTGTCTAAAAAATTGCACACTAAAGAAACAGTGTCTTTGACATAATCAAAAATAGAAAAATAGAAAGACAACAACCCGTTTCAAATTATCTGATAAATAGGTTTTCTGCTTCGCGAATTCGTGACGTGCTATAACGTTATCTTAAAATATTCGCGGCGCGAATTATGTGTAAAAAAATTGATAACCGTGAATTCAAATTTGGAAATGGAACAATCGCGATGTCAATGTATATGTAGAAAATCACGGTTTAAGGGCGTATCGTAAAGTAAAGGCTCATCGCGAAATATAGGCCTATCATGAAATATAGGCCCGTCGTAAAATATAGACCCATCACAAAATATAGGCCCATCACAAAATATAGGCCTATCGCAAAATATAGGCCCATCACAAAATATAGGCCCATCGCAAAATATAGGCCCATCACGAAATACAGGACCATTGCGAAATGTATGAACGCAAACAAATTGTTTGCAAGTTTCGAATGTGGTAGCGCAATTCTGAAATGCGCATTCTACAATACATTACTCGAAACAATTAGGAAATCGCATTGAATAATTCAGTTAAACAGTTAAACATTCAATTTGAATCGAAATAGCAGTAAAGAGTAGCTAAATATCTAAAACATTAAATTTACATAGATACATGTCTAGCAAAAAAAATTTTTTTTTAGATTAGCCATATTAAAAATAAAATATCCGATACTTCTAATGTCTATTATAGATGATAAGAGTATATTAGAAGAAGTAATTCCCTAATTTTTCGAGCAACATATTTTATTTCAACGACACAAACATGTATATGCAAAGATTTATTAGGCTGGTGCAAAATGTTTATCGTTTCTCTGTTAGATTATGATGATTTAAAATTAATTATTTGTAATTGATTAGATTATTTGTAATTGATTCGGAAATTAAAAGGGAGAGAACTTTTATTAGATGTCTAAAAAGGGGATCACAGAGAGATGTATATTTTATTTAAAATAATATTAAAATATATTATTACAATAATAATATTAAAATATATTATATATTATTTAAAATAATATTAAAATATATTTTGGATATTATCGGATAATTCCGTTTCTTATTTTATGTAACGACTACGATAAATTATTTACACCAACCGAATAAATAAGACTACAAACTAGTAGATTGCACTGATTCCAACGGTTATTTCTAAAGACTCACCATCACCTTAAATCTTTGTAATTCAGTTTTCTCACTCACCGACACGCCGGGGTTCAGGATCGACCACATTCTGCTACCCAGATCTGAAACAAAAAATACAATTTTGCAGATTAGATTTACTAGGTTTCACGCAGATGTACGCACAGAGATATAAAATAGAGTGGGATACTTCGCGGTCGTAACTCGAGCCGTTCGAACGACTATATCTCGGCTTTCGACCGCGCAAGATTCAATAAACAAGTGTTGCTACTGTATGAGAGCCTACCTTCGAGTCGATCCTGCTCGGCCCGAACCGGCTCCTCCGGTGCTGCATTTGTATTCACCAGAACAGCATCCTCTCCGGTACGACGTCCGCCGCAAGCCCTACCTGATCTGCAACAAAAAAGTTTTCTTAATTAGCGACAATAGTCGTGTACGCGAGTGTACAATTTAGGTTAGATTAGGTTAGATTAGATTAGAGTACGCGGGCACATGAAAAAGAGTTCGTTTTCCATCCCTATATCTAATACAAACGAGACACGATAATCACCTTGTGAATCTCGGTATGCTCCCATTGCTTATGATGATCACAGTACAGTGGTCGCGTCGCGAATACCGTAAATTCTACGTTTCGATTAACAAAAAAATACATGAGAGAACGGACGACGCTGTCTGACGTGCTCGTTCGCGCGCGGCTCCCGCTGTCACGGCTGCGCGCGCACAAGAGCGGGGCTCGTTGAGAGTCACGTGACTTTTGATATGACAACACACGTTGCTTGCGTTAATGACGATCGCGCAGCACGAATAAACGTGAATTATTGTTTCACACGAGTCTCGATTAATTTAGAAAAATCAGAACGGACGACGTCATCTGACGTGTTGATTGTCGTGCGTCCAAGATTGATCGCGAGCGTCTCATATACTGACGTGCGTTGTTATATTAGAGATGGTGCAACTTGTTTTTGTGTATCTTTGGTTATTATACTTTATAGAGTTGGAACAGTTACTTTTAAAAAGTGGCTCGCGTTACGATTACATATTATTCGCTGTCATATGTTACGAATAATGCATTATTTTTCAACTCTTTTATATTTTGTGTGTTTTGTAGAAACTTGTGCTGCAATTCTAAACAGAATCTTTAGATTCGCAATTTGCTCTCGTAAAGTTCGTAAGAACTTATGAGTAGATCTACAATTCTATATGTATCGTATGTTGTACGATTACTCGTAAATATCTACGATTTCATGTAATTTACAATATTTACAAGTGATTGTACGACATATGATATGCATAGAATTATAAATATACTCATAAGTTCTTACGAATTTTACGAGAATAACTTACGTGACTTACGATTCTGCTTAGAATTGCAGATTAATTTACGTATGTACATACACATATACATAATTAAATTGCACGTTACTCCCAGTGTTAATGACAATCATGCAACGCGAATAACGTAAATTATCGTTTCACACGAGTCTCGATTAATTTAGGAAAATCAGAACGGACGACATTATCTGACGTGTTGACTGTCGTGCGTCCAAGATTGTTATGATCGCGAGCGTTTCGTATACTGACGTGCGTTGTCATATTAGAGATCGCGCGACTTTTGGCGTGCTTCACTAGCGTAAGCTTCGCTAGATCCCCGAAATAGGAAATAATTTTTTCAATTTATTACAATATGGTTACTCGGTCAATACGAATTAAAATTAATATTCCGATCATATTTTCCTTATAAATTGCGTAAATATGGAATACCTGCGCACAATTCTTTTTACGTCCAAGTTCAGGCGTATTTAGGATTGTTATGATGTCGAATGTTCGCATATCAATGTATACTTTAATACAAAACAATGTATATTACACCGAAGGTCGCGCAACCGTTGACGTGTTTAGCCGAGTTGTGTCAAAACGTTACACAATATATTTAATATATTAACATCGATTTACGTTGCGTTATATTACGATATTCAAATTTACTCATTTAAACGTAGCAAATACTAATTTCCAACACATTTGAGCTGCAAGTCGCGTGTAAAAATTCTGCGACAGAACTGCAAATTGAAATCAATGAGCGAAACGATTTCAACACAAATATACGCTTAAAGACGAATTAACGAACAATCACGTCGATTAATCCGATAAAAATATATCCCGTTTTTTGCGATCGTAAATGAAAGTCACGGAGGGAAGTATAATGAATCTATGAGGTTACCTTTGTGTCGATTTCGCCCGAACCGGATCCTCCGGTATTGCATTCTCGCTCGCTGGGGAACTGGAACTACCTTTACGATGCGGTCGAGAGTTCTGCCAGATCCTGAAACAAGACACAGTTTTCCTAATTAGTAAAAGAGACAAAGAAGTTGCTCGATTGCTTGCAATCGAGAATACTGAGGTATACGTTGCTGCGCAAGATTCGAGCTTGTATTTTTCTTTTAAATCTAACAAAACTAAAAGCAGTAATCACCTCTTAAATTCCAAGATACCACCGTTGCTCGTAGCGATCCTAACGCGCCGATCGCGACGCGAATATATTGTGTTAATTATTTTATATACAAATAGACTTTCATGATTATTGTGAAAACCATTTACGATTATTGTAAATTCCATTAACGACATAAAATAATTGATGGAAACTCTAGCATTTTTCTTTTCTTGTTACATGTATGAGATAAATATACTGTCTGAATTATATAGGGAGACCGGGACTATAGTTGGCTACCAAGATTAGGTTGGCAAACTGGTTATTTCTAGTATTTTCTAATAAGTTAAAAAATTAAGGAAGTCAGATTTTTAAACATGTTAAAAATGGCTCTAAAATCTGTGCTTGCTTAATTTTTAAATCTATTAAAGAACAGTGAAAATAATCAGTTAGTATTATCAGTGAAAATAACAGTAGTAATAATAAAAGCAGAAATAAAAAATAAAAAAGATTTTGCTGATTTACACCGATGGCCCCAAATAGCTCTCCGATCTCCTTTAAATTTATATCACACAATAATGTAAATTTTTTTATTATAGTGATATAACAAAAAGTTTACTAAAAAGTGCAGATAAAGTTCTGCTTATTATTTTCCGCACATTGTGAATATTACCTTCGTGTTTCTATTTAATTATTCTATGTGATAAATATGAGTGCCATATCAACTATTCATAAGGGGCGCAACATTTAGAAATCAACTAGTAAGGTTATTACTAATTTACGCATACCTGTCTTCTTGGTATATTAAATCCGATCAATTGAAGAAAATCGAAAACGACGGATGATATCTTCGAACGTGTTCGCTTATTTGCGTCTGGCCTTGTTATTACTCCGAGTGCGCCGCTTGTCAACGGGTGTTGTTTACATTGAAAGTCACTCGTGCGCCATACCGAGTCGTGTTTATATCAATGAAGTAAATCACCCAACATATTACCGATTTTGCGCGGCGATATCACGAAATTAAGCGACATCTTCGTAACCATTTCGTCAGGCGGCACAAACTGCCATTTGTGCGACTACGGTTATTTGCTACAAACTGCAGTAACATATCGTCAGCGTGCACGGCTATCAGAAGGCTAAATTACGATACTGCACGATCGCAGACAGTTTTGCACGGTCGTAAAATCGAGTGCAACGTACGTCGCGAGTCTGACAAATCGCATTTTACGCGAGCATTTGTTGTATCTCGGCAACCTGAAATGCTCGTTAAGTCACGACATAAAGGGTTTTACGTATGCGCTTCGGGCCGCATCTATTTTGAGATCAATCCTCGAAATTCCGATGCATTCACATTGTAGCTACAGGCCGATACGTGACGGGCATTTTTCGGAAATGCGATGTTGGAGCATTTTATCCGATTACATTGAGCAGGAATACGTAAGCTGATTGCGAGGGAGAATGCTACGAAATTGACTGTAGTCTAGTTTAACATAAGGACGCGACTTGGCTCCCTTTCTTTCTGATAAATATACGCGGTGAGTTACACGCGGTGAATTGATATCCGCTGTCACAAAGGGCGAAATGTTCTCGGAATAAATTTCACTGAACGCTCCAATTGCGTCCACGAGAGTGTCTAATGCCGAACCAGTCGCCGCAATCGAAATTTCACTTCTTGACAAAATTTCACACGCGCGCGAATTCTGCAGTACGTGATTTCTAGCGGTACGAAGATGTACGCGGGACGAGCGATCTCGTTACGTTATCTCCAACGACGTATATAATATTAAGTAACACAGCCACACTTGGATGGGGTAACACGCGGTGGAGGAAGGCACCGTGCGATCAAATCAGAGTTGAAACGGCCGAATAAATCACGCGTCGACTTTCACGTGAAAAATGTATTATATCGACTTCGTCGAGGCTTCGGGGAAAACCTAAATACGTTTCAAAGTGCATCGCGTGTTACTTTGTACGTATCGTATTATGCGCCCGCTGCATTGCCGCGCGCGCGTGTCAGTTATTCCCGGTATTCGTTAATTTCGACTCTTCCGCGGAAGTACAAATGAACTTTCGCAGAAGTGGCATCTCGTCAAAGTTTATCGCATCCGTAATAGTCACAGAGCCGATCCTGCCGACGACCCTGCTGGGGTCGTCCGCATATAAGATTATACGTCACTCTCTTTAACTGGTCGCCGTGCTCCACTTTCGGAAATTTGTTCACACACGATCAATTGTAATTAATTCAAAACTACAGGATTTCGCAGTAGCTGTTTGAATCTTAAATTATTCAATAGGTGTAAATAATAAAGAACAAGTTCAACGTGCAGACGAGAAAATAGAAACAGCTGAATGTCCTCACTACCGAAGTTAAATTTATCGTGATACTTAATCTCCGACATTGAAAATGTTCGCTGGTAGATAGAAAGTTTCCATTAAAAGAAAATTGTTTTACACAGAAAAACTGACGCTTCGCATTACAAATACAAACCGAGATTTTCCATTAATTTTGGACATAGATTAATAATTGATGTATGTTTTTTAGCGCAAACACAAAAATCACTGTCTTTCGTACTTACATGATTACGCTGTTTGATCCTTATTCCATGGAAGGACGATTTCATGTGCATCGGAAGCGCGATAATTTTCCCTCTCCAATGATCTTTGTTTCAAGTCGCTACGACGTCTACAAGTGGAGTTATTAATCGATCCGCGTAGATTATACAATTGTATGTCTACGGCGCGCTATGAATACGTCACGACGCGACGCGTACGTGGGATACGATACGCGACTGTCGCCGAATGTCACCGTACGCGCTGTACGCGACGAGCTGGCCTGTTACCCCCACTCCGCGGCTCAGATAATGACAGACTGCGCCGGTTATTCACCTCACTCAAGAGGCTCATAGTGCGCCGGCGCGAGTGAGCCAGTGTCGCGCGAATTTGAATGTCGTGCCTAACGCCCGTATTCATAGTCAGACTTTATATTTAAGGCCTCCTCAAGTCTTTCAGTGTGATGTTCTACGGATTATTTTATTGACTACAGAGCATCTGAAAATAAACTTAAGGAGGCCTTAAATATAAGGTCTGACTATGAATACGGATATAAATTTAATGTCGATGCCGGCTTTAAACAGCTATTACACGCGAACAAGTCGATGTAGAGACATAAAATAAAAAGGAGTTCGAATGCTCGAGATTCACTTGGAAGAAGAATATTTGGAAATAACTGCCACTTGCTTAGCTAATTCACAAACAAATGTGCGCTTTTACTTTCAACTAATAAATTTCACAGCAAATGTATTTTATCTGTAATAACTAAATTAAATTTAGTTTTTTAGTCAAGTTCAAATCATTCACTGAGATTTAATTGATTATTAAGTCATTTCTTTACGTGTACATGTTTGTGTATATGCATGCATTAAGATATTCAAATAATACATTGAAAATATCTTATTATTAGATAAAGTGAGAGATTAACCGTTCTTTATTCGCACGTTATCGTAAATAATATACCGCTAGACTACTTTCGCGTGATATATAAAAGTGAGCGAGAAATAAATTATATTCGACACTAAGTATTAGCTGTCAAAAGAGTCGAATATTTAATCGGCTCGAATTAATTAATTATCAGATATTTTTTGCACCTCCGCCCATCGCAATTCGTTCGAGCGATCTATTGTATAAGTTTCGCGATGCGACACGAGAGACGACTCCGGGGGAAGAAATATCATAATGACTGCTGGTTCGCATCTAGATGTCGATTCGACTTAATTCGATAAGACGCAGTGAAACGACTCGGACGACCCGCTGCAATTCCGTCGAGTTTCGCAAGTTTACTTCTCGCGGTTTATTTTACTTTTCGCCACGGGGAACTTTGTGGAATGTATACAGCCGGAATATCTAATTTGAATTATTATTTAAATCGTAATCAAATTTCTCCGAATACGAATCGCGACGAGGCGACATATTTCGATTAAGACGCGTCCCGATCGGCTTATCCGATAAGCCAGGCAAAAATTCTCAAGCGACAACAGTTCCACAAGAACCACACCGAAAGAGAACGCGACCCGTCTGTTTCTCTCTCTCTCTCTTTCTTTCTCTCTCTTTCTCACCAGCTTCATCATTTCTCATGACAGTACTCGAAGAAACCAGTTTCATCCGGCGTGTCGGCATCTTCGCGCTTTGATTACACCTTTTGCCGCGTCCACGTATTCAATTATGGGTTATCGACTGGCGAGTTAACTTCAACCTTTCGCGAGTTGACTGCAGGACGATACGGGACGGCACGAATTCACGTTTGCGTCGATGGCGCAACGCCATGGCGTAAACCGCCTCCGTAAATATCTGCCGTCAGAAGCGTCCAATCGCGTTTGCTTCGAGCGAAATCACGGCTGGCGAGACTGCCTTTGAAATGGTACATGATTGTACTCCTCGTCTCGACAAGTTCGAATTAATCGGCCATTAGGCAGATCCTCTCCTCACACATGCCAGGCTGACGGATTCTCTATTACCAAATGCTACCAATGACGCGTTTCCCTTCGCACAAAGAGCCATCGCCGCGCTTTGACGACGAGTGGACAATTTTTATTGTCGTGTCGTTCTCGTTCCTCTTTTCGACGACGTGCCGGCGATACTGAAAGCTCGATACTGAAAGAGAGGAATCGCTTCACGCAATTATTTTACCACGTGGTTGGAAGATCAAGGGTCACGCCACTGCGTTTATCCCGAGGCCATTCCGATTAGCGTTTCACGCCCGTTTCTGGAACTAATAGGCGCGATGCCTCGCACAATCGGTTCTTCGTTGAACGTTAATTAAACCACCGCGCCGTGTAACGGCGCGTTACATTGTACGCAACGCTCACAAGGGCGTGGTGTATCGAAAAACGGATTCGTCTAATAGGCGAGTATAATCCACGCTTCCCAGACGGAGCGCAAATGCATCGCTAATGGATGAAGCTCAAGAGGAAGGAGATCCGCGACTGTCGGAGCCCATTTCGCAGACATGACGGTGAAACTTGGCGCGAGCTTATCGCGGAAAGTTGGCGTTACACGGAAGAACAAAGATATGGCAGAAATACTTGGTTGCGAACAACACAGTTGCATTACCTTAGTTATCTTGTATGATAGTAATGTGTATGATTGGTATGACTCGGTCACTTTGATACATCAACTATGTAGTTACGCGTGATCTTGTGGTAATCAGAAATCAGTCGAGGCGACATTTACCACAGATACATTCTGGTTGGAACGACCAGATATCGGCACTGTTGCAACGCCGATAACTCGGCAATTGCTCTGTGCTCGCAGCAATCGCACAATTAGTTGTTCCGTATTTTATTACTCGAGTCCGGTTGGCACATAATCAGATTTGTGTGTGAGCCAACCGTTTTTTCCCGTGTACGATTTTAACACGAATGCCACTTTCCCTCCGTCTGTCAGGCCCACTCCTCTGACTCGAAGCGATACTTCACGCTCCGCCGAGGATATCTATGATGATATAATGCTGTAACATACAATCGCGCCCGACGCAAATCGTCATTCACGCTCGTTGCGCGAATTTGCATCTCAGCAGCAACGTGGCGTGCGCTTACGCGCAAAATCTCGCGTTCAGGTCCGCGACCGGAAGACGCGCGACTCTCTTCTCGGCGCGCACACTTCTCGTCAGCCCATAAATATGCAAATTGACGCGAGCGCGAATGCGAGTGCGCGTCGATGACAGGAAAGATTCTTGCGCGTCTCTCGTCGACGCGTGAAATTTGCCAGCCGACGGAAATTACAAGCCCGACGTCTCGGGACACCTCGAGAGCGCGAGTCCAGCTCACTCCGGACGGGAAGAAGTTCCTTGTATGGTTAATTCGTCTCTGTCCGCGTTTTAACAGCTCGTGTCCCTTTCAGTCGCGTCGAACTAACTTGCGGTAGGCCCCCGCAGCACTCTGACACCGCACCTCCCTCTTCTCCTGTAATTCGCGTCTCTCATTACGATACCCATCCCGTCTTGTAATACGAGGTTTCCCCCGATTGCGAGCCGTGCGGCCAGAACCAGAGTAACCTCCTCGCTCAGGACCGTTCGTAATCCCGGAATGAAACTTGCCGTAGTTGCTTGGCACCGTGGGTTATCGTGACGCGATGCCTCGAAGCGGAAGAGATACACGGTGAGACCCTAAGACCTTGAGAGGAATGTCCGATTAAATGACGTCTGGGTCGGCGGTGCGCACGGCGTTCTCTCGCCGTCGTTTCCCTACGGCGCGTAGCAACGCTTCGCCAAAGCGATACCGGGCACGGTTAACTTTCGGCCGAGTTAGCCGATATAAAGTTGGCTGGGGGATCGCGCGCGCACGCGCGCTTCCGTCGCTAATTTCAAACGGGGTAGTTCTCGGCTTAGCCCGGCGGTATCGGCACGGCCGATCGTTGCCGCGCGAGAGTCGGAGTTAACGATACGTGCTCGACGACGCTCGCAATAACACTGTGCGCGAGGCTTGAAGAATTGATCTCTTGAATTTTGCACCGAACAGCAACCGAATTTACCCGACCTCGCTGCTCTCTGTGAGATATTCAGCTCGTCTGGTGTCTGGAATTTGGTATCGTGCACAAGTGGAACGCGTTAAACTGAGTAGAAAAATCTTCAATTTCTTTTAACTACCAATCAGCCGCACTCCTCCCGAATCTTGATTCCAAAAGATATCTTCTCGATTAAAACTATGAGCAGATGTTGGTGAGAAGAAACAGATTTTGCTGGAGTGTTAATAACTAAGGGGATGTCAATAATCAGCCAGGGTGGCTTACTCTAATTAGTATCTTGGCTTTTATATACGCTTTTATATTATCATTTCCTTCGCTTCCCGCGGACTGATGAAGATCGCATTGTACACGACACCTGAGTGATTAGCGGGTTAATTGATGAAAAAACGCGGAAGGGGACAACGGCACCGATGTTGGCGTCAATTGTGACGAGCGAGTCAACGACTCCTCGCGAAGCGCGTTAGTCCGCATTCGACGCAGTTTTAGCTGGCCGCCGCTCGTGTTATGTGCGGTGTGACCGATATCTCGATAAATGGCTGGCGGAGCGAGAGTGTGCCGGCCGAAAATCGTTACATTTTCCACAGCGACGTAAGCGTGCGCGTCATACCGCGCTCGTTTCAGTCAAGCCGATGAATTATTAAATGTCCAGGTGTTATTTCACTAATTACGAGGCATAATCACGTGACAAATGTCACGATAAATGAAATTTCCCGGATGTGTAATAACAGATGCTCGCGCGTGTCGGTGTGTAAGTGTATGTTTTCGCGTCTGCGAATTTATACGTTGGTGCAGTCCCATTGTGCCAAACAATTAAAGAGGCGGAGGATTAAAAGCGTTACGCAATCTTTCATTGCGATGTTTTATCATCGATTTTAATATTAAACAGATAGTCGCAGTAGGAAAGTGGCCATTTTACTTAGTGCTTTCTTGGAAATGCTATGATAAAAGATAAGAAATATTTATTCGGTGTGCACGAGTACTAATGATATATTTACTTAAATTTAAATTTTTTTATTTGAATAGAATAAATGATTGTTTTTCTGAAAAGGCTAAGATTCGAAGAAAATGTATATTTTCTTATTGGAAAAATATTTTATAAATTAGTATATAAATAAAAATATATTATTAGAGAACACCCAGTGAATAAAAATTTTTTATTTCTTAGATATTTTTTCCCTCAGCGTACGTTTAAAACTAACAAGATTATTGTCAGTTAGTATATTGATACAAAACAAGTGAAGCATGCTTATTTTCTGCTATCATTCCGTTTCCTGAAAGTATTATTACACAAGTCACGCAAGTACGTGAAGTGAAAATTTAAACTAAGACTCGTTCATGCGTCGCGTTAATAGAAAATGACAGTTGTAACACACGTGGAAGTATCGATCATCCTTCGCGAAGACGTTATGCACCACCTGCGCTAATTTGCTTCTTCGGCCAATCGAGATATCCCGTGTCATTTTATTTCATTTCATACGCGCTCGGCGATGAGCCGATCTGAGTCGCGGCGCGCCTCGACTGCGCCAATAAAACCACGTGAAGCCACGGCGGTGTTCTAGAAACGAAGGGAGGATAATCCGTTTGAAATTAACCTTAAATCATCCCTTCCCTCTAATCCAAGTCCGGGGGGTGCAGGCGGCGGGAAGGAAGAGGCTCGTGAAATGGTCGATCGAACCCAATCGAGAGATCGTAATATCTTCGCTAGATATCTGTCGAGGAAGCGACCAGTCATGGCGCCCCGACCAGCGTCCACCTTTTTTCCTTGCCATCCGGGCAGCCGAAGGTCGCCGGGATCGATTTGCCTCTCCTTTGAAACGGCCAAATCGTTAGAGTCGGCCGCCCCGGAACCATTGCGCCTCGTCCCAACGGGATAATGGATGTTTACCCATCACGTGACAATGTCCGCGTCCTGCCCGCTCGCCGGAAGCGACGGCCGTCGTTGCCTCTCTCGGGAAGCCGAGAAAAACTGTCTTCCCGGTGAAAAAAGGGAGAGCGCGAAGCCGGCGAGGGGAGAGAAGGGGGGCTAATACGCGTGTTCCGCGAGATCGTCTGTCTCGGTTGGATGGGCGAGTCTCGTGTAATTATCAGTCGACGAACTGTAACTGATTGCGCTAAAACAATTAAGGAACGTGACTCGGAGCCTGGAATCCTCTCGCGTCAGACATACATATGTATATAGGTACGTACATTCGTTCGTTCGTACGTATGGCGAGGAGAGAAAGAAAGAGAGAGAGGTAGAGAGAGAGAGAGAAAGAGAGAGAGAGAGAGAGAGAGAGAGAGAAGAGAGAGGGAGACAGAAAGAGAAGCGTCTTATCCACGGGAGATCTTATCCCATTATGCTCGACTGAGTCCTGGGCCCCTCATCCATCCCGGAATGTCTCACACCGTTTTCCCGGGACGATTTGGGAAGAATGCAGGATCTAATGGACGGCCCGGCGCTCGCACACATTCTCCGGCGTTGCCCCGCACTCCCCCCTTCCCCTTTCAAGATTACACGCCCGTTGATAAAGTTATTAAAACGTACCAGCGATTTTCTAGCTTGCTGCCGGCCGACGCCTTTTGTTTGCGTCATATCGACCCTTCGCAATCCTACGTCGAGTCTGACTCGACGTGGCATTTAATATCATTGGTCTAATGAGAGAGAGGGAGAGAGAGAGACATACAGAGAGAGAGAGAGAGACTCGGACGCGTTTGCCTCATGTCGACTGCGCCGCGTGTTTGGCCGACGTTACAAAAATAATATGGCGCAACGGGAAATTAAAACAGAAGCGGCCTCGTTAAAGCATGATATCGTGCGATTATAAATTTCGAGCCCTGTCAATATTCATTTTGGGCGGATAACGATAGCGTAAGATCTATTTTATAGCGGTCGATAAATCCTTTATATTGATCAATATGGTGCCATCGGTCTCGCGTTAAATAACAATATTTACGATCAAACGTACCGCGCGGCAATAAAGATTAAACAATCGAAATGGGCAGGCCGAGGAAGCCTTTATCTCCCCGTCGGAAATTTCCGGAGCCAAATTGCGAGGCGGCCGGTGGCGTTCGCGCGCGCGTGAGCCCGCTATTAATGCGTATATACGTGCATAATCTATAAATCGCATGTGTTTAATGAATTTTTCGTTAATATCGCCAATTCAATCTGCAAATAGAGCCCGGTGCCGTTTTGTCGTGGGCGCAATTCGAATTTATAACTCGCCCGGCGCTTTGACGTATCGCACCGCATTGGTTGTTTGCACGCGTTGGCGGATGCGCGTATGAATATACGTATGTGCGTTTGACTACACGGGCATTCGGTATCGTATCCATTACGTCGCACAGTGGTTGCCGCCATGGAAAATATTGACGACTTTTATCGCGGTCGTCTCCGACGGAGGGGTATGGACGCGTCTACGTTGCGCCGCTAATTGGAAAAAGTCTAACAAAAGAAGAAGGAGAAGAAGATCGATCGCGCGCAAGTGACGATGATAGAACGTCAATTATAGATCGACCGGTCGATCGGTTCCCTTGTTAGGTTGCATTTTTTGTTTATAACAACAGTTACCAGCGACAGTCTCACCTTGTCCTTTCAATTTTAGGACTCCTGTCTCCTCGCCGCGGCCATCTTGATTAATGACGTCAGAAGAACGAGAAAATGCACGTCCACAAAATTCTCGCGGAGCACGTCGAAGTGAAAGATTATGTCCGTAAAATGACACTTGTGATCGATTGAGCACACATTTGTAAAATATTCCGAAAACTTTTCCCTTGCTTTAACACAATCAATAAATAGCCATAAAATCAATATGGCAAAATTTTGAAGAGAGATAGGCTGAAAAGAAAGCTCACACGTCGCGTTAATTTTATTGAGAGATTGTTGGAACAAAAGGAAAATTTTCGGAATATTTTATATATACGCCCAGTCGATTCCATTTTATGGACGTCTTTATTTCAACATATTTCGCAAAAATTTTGAGCATGCGTTTCCTCGTTTCTGAGGTTATCAGACGAGAGTTCCGCGGCAAGGGACCAAAAAGTTTAACCTGCCAGAAAAGGTGTAACTGTTGGATCGTCAGCTAATTGCTGAGATTTTTATGATGGAACAGTAAGCTCGCCATGCGCGATTGCATTAAAACATCACCGAGCGACTTTAGCGTTTTCTGCGCAATGCAGAACGATTAAATTATAAAATGTCGTCTCGTAGTATTACTATAGTGTCGTGTTGTGTCGGGGAGATTTTATTCTTACGCCATAAACTACACGAGTTATCGCGGCATTCTCGCAAGATTATTGTTACCGTATTATTAATCGCGCATTATGAGACGCGAGCAATTTTCATGCTCGCAGGATAATCTTGCCAACTTAGGTAATTATACACAAAGGGTAAAATTAACCGCGTGTCATCCTCACTTAATTAAATTACTTGCCCAAGATTAATCGCCTCCTCCTCATCTCTCTACTGCGTTGCTTAATACATCATCCGCGTTGATTCGAGCGTCCCGATATGATGCTTATCGTTAAATAAAGACCGCGTTATGTTGGGCAAACAAGACAATTAGCGAATACCTCGCGAACAATTAGCGATAAACTGGGACACATAGATACACATACAGAAGATGGTGTATCGATTGGATGCAAATCGATCGCCATAAAAATTTGCCGGAGTTACACACGCGTGCGTAGTTACCAGTTTGAAATCGAGTATCGCCATTCAGTCGTATTAATGAAATACGCAGCGAGGTAAAAGATTTATCTCAGAGTTATGCACACGTACACACACACGCGCACTCACATCCGAGTTATTTGCCGGAAAAAAGATTTGATTATCTCTGAATTAAATATACGCGCACACATTTGCTCGGGCGAGTTATCGTTCATATTACCGCTTGAATAATTAAGATATCGAGAAATATCGTCGGCGTGGCGTACGCGGAACACCGTCTGCGACGGAGGGAGGCATTCAATACGATCGGTGATCGCATAGTCGCATACCGGCGCGGCGGACCTCGCGAATTTTTTCTGCACGACCTTGTTCTCCTGGCCGCGCCGCCGCCGGTATTTTCAGGCGAAATCACGAGAGCCGCGTCGCGCGCTGTTTAACATCGACCCGTCGATGACAATTTATTATTACGGGCGGCGCTGCTATTGCGTGTAATCTGTGTCACGTTTTACAATTTGCCAACCTTCTCTGCCGCCTCTCTCTCTCTCTCTCTCTCTCCCCCCCTCTTTCTCTCTGTCTCGCACTCTCACTCCCGCACCATCTCGTTCCGTATCACGCGCGCCATCCGAAGCCCCTTCTGTTTCGCCTCTGATGCCCGCCGGCGAAACATGGCGCCCGCGTATATGCGCGAACCCTTTAATTACGCTTTTATCTGATGCATGGCGTAATGATGTTGCAAGTGCGCGGCATCGCGATGTATAACACGGCCGATGCGCGCACGACGAACGGTGCACGATACACGAGCGAGCGAGTGCGACAGCAGCCCGGGGCTGTGTTGGAGAATGACGACGAACGGTGACGACATGTCATCGAAATTAAGGGCCCGCAACATCCGGAAGCGGCGCGACCAAACGGATCCTCTTACCGAGTCCGTGGCAAACACGCGCGCGACCACGCTTCCACTTTTGTACCTCAGAGGAGGATTTAGCCGGAAACAAGCCGGTCCTCGCCGTCCATCGGCTGAACAAAGAAAGATTATGTTTCGGCTACGGTGGCTGCGATCAACATCCCCGCCCGCAATTCTGCCAGCGGATACACACGACGACGTTGTTTGCGCCCAACATTTCGCCGTTCCCTCGTGCGGGCAGAATTGATCGGAGGTCCCGAATCCCGTGTCCTCATATTGCAACATTTACGAAGTTAATGTCGCCGCGGAATTGTTTCTGAGAATATCGCGCGGAGATACGTTAACATGTATGATCATGGCACATATATAATCTATGTAACATATGTTGCGAACATGTCTCGTTTTGAAGATTTCAAAATATTCGCGATATTTGGGATACTTTGATATCAACCTAAAAAGTCTAAACATGGCTGAAATTTATTCATGTCAAACTTTTCAAATGTTATCGTCCTCAAAAAGATGTATTTTATTTCCTCATTATAACTTTATCCAACTTCATTGAATCGTAAAAACATTACTGGATTCATACTCCTCGATATAATCCAATTAAAAAGGAAACCATTGGGTTTTGATCATTTTCGCGGAAATTATAAAATAAAAATGCGTTGGGTAAAATTTATCCATGTTCAAGGTTTACGTAACCTTTTGATGTTTTGGGCTGTAGGATTAATCTCGCGGAATATCGACGTTACGTCGACTAATCTTAGACCGCTCCTCCATTATCGCTGTCGGTGCCGCTGTCAGCGGAGTGTTTATTGTATTCTCCGTTGATAGGATCGCGCTGTCTAGTACGCTAACGGAGCAAAAAGTGACAGAATGCGATTAATATCGCGGGTAAGTAACGCCTGAAGCCATTCGGTGTCGATGACACGCGACTTGCTAGCTAGTTGACTCGTAGTATCAACTCGTAGTGGTTACAAGTTACATGATACGTCAACAGACTTGCCGACTTGCATCTTCCATTTAATATCCAATGACCGTTATGTGTGTACCCATCCCTCCGAATTGTGTCCCCCCAACCGTCATTATTTTATATTATTTCTTATTTGCTCTTATTTGCCGCGGCTCTCTCGCAGCAGGTGTGACTCATGTGCCGCAATATCGCGTGTCCCTCCGTCTCACACGATGGAGCTAAAAGTTGCCGGAACACAACTATCTTTTATTCCACTAAGTTCAGCCTCTCTCGCTGCTATGACCCCACGCGACGCTTCCTACCTCTCATAATGAAAAATCTGTTTACGTTGCCGCGTATCAAAATATTTCGCTTATCGCTTACGTGTTACTTTCCATAACAACAGGAGTTGTGAGGTACACGCGTTCTTCGAAGTATATATTTTTGTGTGGCTTAAACATTTTTATTTATTATTCGGAATAAGTAATATGTGATTTCCGCGAGCCGGAAATCGAATAGAAATTCGAGCCGCGCGAAGCGTATTTGCGAAACAGCAGTTTGAAGAATATCATATTTAATACATCTCCTCTCTCTCTCTCTCTCTCTCGCTGTCTTTCTCTCTTCTTCCACCCTTATCCGGTGGTCACTGCTTAGTCGTCCAGATTTTGTGCCGCGTGTCAGCATTAAACATTGAATCACGCATCGCACATGTGCTTCTTATACATACGAACGCCACAAGAGTAATTAATGCGGTACGGTTAATATCATCTCCGCTCGCCGTAGCGCCGACCGACGCCGGATAAAAGCGTTTGGAAACGATCCGTTCGCTTAATTTTCGAGCCATCTTTTTATCATTTGCGACGCGCTGTGATGCTACCGGTGCGCAAGAAATAACTGCGTGGTATTGATCGACTAGGTGCGATCGTAACCGCTATACTTGGAAGAACCAATAACCGCCGCTCGCAATTGGCTGGGTAAGCGCTATTTGAAACATTTCGCTTCTCATTTTCTTGTACCTTACTCTTCAACAGTTTCTCTCTGCCTGTTTTCGATATAAAGAGCGCCATATTATTTATCTTAATTGCTAGCTTCGCGAATAAGCACGGGTGGAATATTTTCTCCCGGATTTATCTAATATTTATTAGCCTAAGGGAGACGCGCACGCGCGCAAGACCTTTTTCCCCGAATAAGTTATTTCATTATTAATAGTCGCTCAATAGTATCTGGGCAACCCGACGAAATGATTTCCAAATTTCGCGGTAATCCAGTCGAAGCTGCGAGCTTAATGAACTCAAGCTCTATTTACCCGAGTAATTAAAATGTTCCTACGGATGCCCTCCTTTCTCGTTCAATTAAAATATTACTCTTTGCAATTTAAGTTTCTATCATTTGCGGTGTTCTCTCTCTCTCTCTCTCTCTCTCTCTCTCTCTCTCTCTCTCTCTCTCTCTCTCTGCATGTTTCTCTCTGCCAGTTGCATGTCGGTTACTTTCCGTTGCAAAATATTTGCATGCGGCGAACACTTCACGTCGTCAGTGCGGTCGGCTTTGCCTTTGGGGAACACTGTCTCATACGAAACTAATTCTCTCGCGGGCTCTGCAAATCCTTCGGTTCAGAGGAAAACATCTTTCCCGCTTACGTTTCTCCTGATCCCTGTTTTCCCAGTGTGGTAACGAGGACAAGTCGTTCCTCGTTAAGGGGAAAGCCCTGGGAGTAGAAGGGTCTCGAAGCAACCGGTGAAGCCGGTATCCACGGAATCCTCGGCGAAAGGTTGCCTTTATTCCACCCTTTTCGTACTTTGTTTCGACTCCTGCTATTTTCTTCGCTTCTTTCCCTGCCTTCCTCTTTCTCATTCTCTTTCTCTCTCTTTTTTCTTATCTCTCCCTTCTTTCCCCGTTTCTATTATATCGACGCACCGGTGTTTATTTTTTCATGTAATAGCGATATGGTGATCTTCGTGTTTCACAAAACGCAGTATTGAGTGTATTTTAGAATTGAAAGCCGTCCAGAAAAAAAAACAATACCGATGAATCCGCAAATAAATATAAAAGTGAAGTTCCCGTTGCTCTCGAATTTAGTTGACCGGTTCCGTGCGAGGTATGAATTCGTGTCGATGGATGTTTGCCAAGAGTGAACGATAGTTTCCGTGAATTTGTGCTTCCGAGGAAAACAGGCAGGTAACAACTCGTCGTCGCGCGGCTATTACACTCGTGGCACGTCAAGTATGCACTTGACAGTTTCGTGGGTTCTTTTTTTTCTCGTAAGAACGGGACTGGCACGATACGGAGGAGAAAGAGGCAGGAGGAAGAGAAGGAAGAGGTGAGAGACGAAGGTGGGACCGTCGTGATTTTCGCTCGTCGGACAACGCGTCATCTGCATAATGCGTGGTTTGTCCACCGGATTCCCAGGGAGTACCGTGCAGGTGTAACGGAGATGCGGATCGCTTCGTGCGAAAGCACCGTGGATATTCGTAGCACGCCCTGTCGTCCATTATCGTTGCCCGAACACGTTTTTCACCAAGCGATCGCGGCATCTCCCGCCTTTAACACCTTTCTGGTAGGGTGAGTAGATAGGTAGGTGGGCAGGTGGGTCCCCACGTCGCGAGTTGCTCAAACAAACGCAAAAAAAAAGGCGGACGCTTAAATATTTCAGGTGAATCGCGCGCGATAACGATCCGCGCGCACGATAGCCAACGGACGCGCGTACGACGCGCTGGAATTTCACATTTGATATCGCTATGTAGATTACATTTGCCGCGGCGGACTGACAGTTTTAACGTCGGATTTAATTATGCAATAGTTGGCCGAAAGTTGCAGCGGCGGTTTCCGCGGAGTTACAACGATATAAGTCACGGCGGCTGAGAGTGGGGAGGAGGGGGAGGAGGGGATAGAAGGTGGAAGGCGGGGCGGGGACGCGGCAATGAATTTTGATGTACGAGGTTTTTCGAGCGAAAACAGAAATTCTCACACGAACATATGGCGGCACGGAGCCGCCGGGGAAGGCGATATCTCAGGGAAACGTGGCGTAGGTTGATGTTAAACTTGATTTCGGCTCTCGCGCGGAAAGTTCGGCCGGTAGTTCGGCTACTTCTAGGAGTAATTCATAACTTTTACCGCGGCCCAGTGTTCAATAACGTCTGTTCCGCTAGCGGTTCATACTGATAATTCATTTTAAAACAGCTCATAACTAAAAGCCAAAGGACCACGATGGAATACAGCGTCCGAGAACATTCAGCGCTAAATCAGAAAACTTCCGAACGCAAAAGGAAGGAATCCCGCGAAATTGCATTAGGGCAGTCATTTTCCTCCTCTGATTGCGGCCGAGGGGCTCTAGAAATTGCACGGAGTAATGGATATTCAAGAACGCTCCCACCTCGTCATACCTGGTCCCCGAAGTTAAGAAAAACTTGGTTCGCCCCGTAATTCCGTGGATCCGCCGCGGTCTCTCGCTCACCCATTTCTTTCCGATGATCGTTCCGGGATGAAGGGGCGAAAAATCGCGGAGCGTTGCGCGAGATACAAGGGGCGATCGATATACACGGCCGACGTACATAGCTGAGCGAGCGAGCGAACGAGAGAGAGAGAGAGAGAGAGAGAGAGAGAGAGAGAGGGGGAGAGGGAAGAGGGAGAGAGAAAGAAAGACAGATAGATAGGAAGAGAGGAGTGACCGAGGCAGAATTTTCCTTCGCCTGTTCGACGAAAGGTGGTGGTTCAGTAATCGTAATAACTACTCCTCACCTCACCCCCTTGCGCTTCAGCCAGGAACGCCATCCACTCGGCGTAAACACCAGCATAAATTCCGGAGCGGCCCTCTTCGCCGTTCTTTGCCCATTCGCGTTACACATCTCGGCCATCTCGCACCGGCGTTAACCATTACGGGACCATCGTGTGTTTCTCACCCTCTACTTAGCGGTCCCGCGCTCGCTTCTTTCTGGAGGCGAAACAAACGGACGAACGGACGGTTTTCCATTTCTCCGATCGATTTTGCCGATAATGGCGACAACAACAGTGGAAAATAGCGAGAGAGCCATTAGTCCGGTGATTAATGATTGCTTATGATCGAACAGAAGCGAGGCGCGTTCTCGCGCCTCGATACTCGCCTCTCTCGGTTCTCGCTACCGCAGATTTTCGGAATTCAGGTTCTTTTATACCACTGGGACGAACGTTATTGCGAGAGAGAGAGAGAGAGAGAGAGAGAGAAAGAAAGAGAGAGTGTGTGTGTGTGTGTGTGTGTGTGTGTGTGTGTGTGTGTGTGTGTAGTGTGTGTGCAAGGGAATCGCGATAATAAGAGACGCGGGACCATTATTCACGTGAGTGTCTTAGCGAGCGAATGATTCGCGAGCATACAAAAGGCGACTATTGATGGTATGCGAGAGAGAGAGAGAGGCCGCGAGAATGTCGAGATTATTTATTAAACTGCAAAGGATAAGAACAGCACACGCGGTTGAGAATCGTGTGACGAAGCTCGTACCGAGGTGCACGCCAGCTCACCGTATCTTCGATCGAGCATTCCACTGTGGTGGATACATATTATCCTTTTTTTCCTCTATTTCTCCCGAGCAGCCAGTTTAATAAATCCCGACGGCCGAGTGTAACGATCGAGGTCAGTGCCAAGTTTCCTTGGCACATGCCGCTCGCGCGATAATAATGTTTCTTTTTTTTTTTGGTCTCGAATAATTACGAAATGTGAACTTTATCGTTGAAAAGAAGGAGAGACGCTCTCCCGTCCGGAACATCCGAACATTCAGCCGTTGCATATCGATCGTCGCGGCCGTCGTTAAAGGCAGATCGCGTATAAAGACGGGGAATTAAACCGGTTATCAAAGTACTGAAACAGAGAGAAAGAGCGTGCAATTAAGATATCCGAATTGGAGTTGGCTCGCCGGCTCGCGGTAGAACCGATTGCCTTTGTAGCATCTGTCGAACGGCGGTAAAACCCGATTTTCAGATTACGCGGTCCCATTGAGAGACGCGAGAGCGTTGGCGGTAGTCGAGAAGACGAGGAGGCGATGTGACTGACAGGCTTCATGGTTTATTCGACAAGTCGGAGAGCACACAGGGAAGCCTATAACATCGTATCCAGCTTGCGCTTTGGGTTAACAGCCTGGGTGTCCGACGATGTACCATGATGCATGACGCGGTGTCGGGTTCCAATTCGCCGGGCATCCATGAAAGCAAGCTCTGTGCCCGATGTAAAATATCGGCGATTCGGGATTAAACGAAGCACGCGCGTCAGTCGTGTGCATGCGGTAGATGAGGACCGGCGATTGCGTCTCTTTGAACGATTACCTTCAGCTTGGTGTGTAAACCAACGATTTTGCGGCCAACTAACACACGCGCGCGCGCGTGCTAGTGCATTGTTAATGTCAGAGCTCCTCAAGTCAGAGTCAGGACATCGTGTCCACCCTTTGTAAAATGGAAGTGAGTAAGTGAGTGAGTGTGAATGAGTGAAAGAGAGAGAGAGAGAGAGAGAGAGAGAGAGAGAGAGAGAGAAGCTGCAGCGCGCTTCAGTATTTTAGAGCTTCTCTCTCATTCCCACTCACATCATCCCTACGAATGGCCGGCAGGATGCAGACCAATCAGGAGTCATCATGCTTTGTCCCAACTCTGACCAGGGTAACTCGTAGTTAATGCGAAAATTCGCGCGAACAAGCGACGAGCGGAAGGACGAACGTGTCGGCTCTTCTTCCGAGGAGTCGAGAGAAACTCGGAGCGAGCGACGGTTCTTTGAAACACGAAGGCTAAAGAGGCAAATGTATTCTATTCTTGTTCACTTTGGCGTAATTAATGACCAGGGTCTGTTACAGGCTATCCTCAGGCAGATGTTCTATTCCATGTACTCGATGTATCTCTTTAAGTGAATATTAATCCGCCGACGTGCAATCGATGACCCGGGAGAATCGATTGCACTACTGCGCTTCGTGAAATCGATCCGGCAGGTTGCGGCGCACCGATGCGTCCGATGATGTCTGAAACGTTTACAATCGCTCGACCGCGCGGTGGTATAAAAAAGGAACGCGCATAACAGTTTACATTTCATCGGTGACAGTGACGGGAGATATGCGCGCTCATGTAAATGTTAGACCGACGCCCAGATTAAACTGCGTCGATTAAATCGCGTACAACTTTGCCGAAGATATGGAAAATGCTAGGTAAATAGCGGCGACCATCGGTTACGATTCGTATACCCACGTAATTAGAACGCATAAGCGTTATTAAATATTGTTTATCGTCGCGTATCCATTCGCGTCAGCCGGGTCCCGCGCGCATGCAATCGCGTAATAAAATTTCACGTAATCACGACTTGCTGTATGAAATTTGCTAAAGTATTAAAATAGCTATTAACATAGTGACAAAATATCCATTAATATAACGCCAAAATATCATTTCATACAGTCATTGACCATGTTTGATTCGTTTGGTCATTGGCCACATCTGATTTGTCATTTAATAATGTACTAATGAATGCATAGAGGGTTGGCACGATGCACTTTGCACACATGCACACCCTCACACTTATTAATAGATATAGTGACTATTATAAACGATCTTTATGTAACCATGTCTCTCTCTCTCTCTCTCTCTCTCTCTCTCTCTCTCTCTCTCTCTCTCTC
>NW_022639487.1:1674731-1685910 GCF_010583005.1 Odontomachus brunneus | reverse complement strand
CTCTCTCTCTCCCTCTCTCTCTCTCTCTCTCTCTTTCTCTCCCTCTCTCTCATTCTCTCACCCGAATGCGTGCGCAGTGTATGCAAGTGACAGGTATTTTGGGCGAGAGAAGATCGCTTTGATTTTAGATGGCAAGTGAAATTACTGCATAGTTGCGTAGCTAGGTAAATCGCCTTACGTACAGCGCTACGTCAAAATGTTGCACAACATTCAAGTGCAGCATTTGCGAGAAGAGACTTGCGACTTGCGAATTGAAGCGAAAAAATTCATTTGAATATTTAATATCAGAGCCGAGCGAGAGATGCAAAAGTAACGATACGGCATACTACGCGGAAACATTCTTAGACGGCAGTCAAAGCGGATTTAGGAAAGGTACCTTCGCGGATACCTACTCGATGAGGATTAGGAAGTGATTTGCAGGCGATTGCCGATAGCGATGGAAACACGAAAGCCGGAATTTATCGTGATTGAGGGGGGGAGTTCTCGTAGTCATGGAGCTTCGAGGGCTGTTATCTCGTGCATGCACTGGGTACGCACGAACTACCAGTTTTCATGAACACACTCATGAGCGCACCCCGTGATGTAAGTACATGCTCTTATTCTTTCAGGACATATTTATCGTTATGTGCAATATCCTCTTTCTCCGCGAACACGCGCGCGGTCCTCTTCTAGAAGAGATACCTTTAAATAGATATACTGCGAGTAAACTGTGAATACACGTGATAAATATAAATAGCGTAATCAGCTCCGCGGAGTTAGTTGGCGACTTGCTTAATTAGCGAGTGTCGCGTTTAACTGTCAAGTATCGTGTTTCGTATATTCGCACGTCTGTTTTCTCAGTCTCACATGGTGTTGACTACTGTAACAATGAGGGAGAGGGGAGAGACAAAGGAGGGGAAAAGCAGTTCGATCTCCGATCGCGTGGAATTTCTTCATCTGCTATGAAATCTCATCGTATTCATAAGAGCGTAACGACCCTGGCATTCCTCTCGCCCCACCATCTCACGACTTTCGCGTGGCGTTCTCTCCCGTCTCGTCGAAGACCTTACGTGTTGGCGCGTACGCGCCTGGACCACGACGCGGCGATTACGGGCGCGACTCATTAGCCGCGCCGGTAAATCATCGCGGTCCCCGCCGCGACACGACCGGAGAACGGAAGAAACGCGCCGAATGTGGGAGCCGGAGCGGAAACGCGCGCGCGGGCGAGCGAGCGAGAGGCGGCGAGCAGGTCGAGGGTCCAGAATGAGACCAACGGCGCGAGCGTGCCCGAGAACAGCCGAGTGCGAGCGGAGTCGGCCGAAACAACCGCGACGGCTCGTCGCGATATTCAATGGTTTCAGTACCGAGCCGCCGCGGGTCAGGACTCGATGTGGCTTCGTCGCAAGGGAGGTTTATCGGCGCGCATCTCGATGACAAACTGCGCGCACGGGTGATCCATGAATCAAAGTTGCCGCGAAATCGCGCGGGCTTGTCGCGTACGGGTCGCCCGGTCGATCGCCTCGACGTGCTCCGCAAGTGCCGGCCGATGACCCGGGAGCTTGGACTTTTGGAAAACGCGTCCTCGCGATAGGGAGCGTCCCTTCCGTTCCTCAGTGTTCAGGTGCGCGCGATCGTCGAAATATTATCGGAATTCACTCGGCAAGAGTGCGTGCCACGCACGTGACTCGCGACTCTTCGCACCGACCGCGTTGTCGCTCGTGCGTCAATCCCGGGGGTGTACAGGATCTGCGACTTGCAGACGCGCGTCGAGAGAGCGATTCACGAGTCGTGAACGCACGTGTTCTCCATCCGTCCCCTGACTGCGCGCGCGAAATCCCTGGTGACACGCGTGTGAGAAAAAATCGCCCGCGGATCGGTCGCGTTTCGTGTGTACCGAGTAAATTCCGTGTCGGGTGTCTGCACAGCAGCGTGTTCGCTTCAACAGCTATACGCTGGCGGCGGTCGGGACTGTTGGTTGTGCTTGAATCGATACAGCATCGACTGCAGTATCGCGATTAACTTTGCCCGTTGATACACCTGCGGTTCATTGCTCTGTTCTCGGCTGATGTTCGGCTAGATCGACACACGGGGGCACAGCGTAACGGAAAGTACACTCACAGTGCTGCGTGATGACCCAAACGATGACTTTCGTTTCGTGAGTCACCGGTGCCACGAAATTTCTGACCTGTGAGTGATCGCCGGTAGCCGGCGAGACGAAGAGAACATCGCTGTCAGCGAGCCAGTCAGCTTAGCCCGACAGAAGCCGCTGCTTTATTCCACTCGATCACCCACGCGCGTGGTTTAGGGGAAATCGAGGGCGATCTGTGACGACGATTCGAATGATTTTCGCGATTTAGAGTCTGCTTATTTTCAAGAGCCGCGCCGCGCGTCCCATTGATCGGGCGTCGCGGAGGAAGAGGCATTTGACGGTCGTCGGAAACGGACGCGCCCTGTAAATTCTCCAGAGTGCTCCGGAAACATATCGAACTCGTAAGTCGGTTGCGCGAGCGCACTCAGTGGACGCATAGCGCGGATTTTCGACGGAAATCCCAAAGCGCGCCGAATCCGCTTTGCATGTTCGCTCGCATTCTGACGGACATTTCATTTCATTTCGCGGTGGTTCACCGCGATCGAATGCATTAGTAGGAACTGCGACAGGCGCCGAGACAGAAGCGCACTCGGAATCCGAAGATCCACCCTCGAGAGGAGACCGCCGCCGCCGCCGCCACTGTCGGGTGCTGCAACACCCTCCCCCGTTACGGACAATAAAACTACAATCGCCACTCAGAGGGCTGTCAGCGAAAGCTTTGCTCCGCTACGGATCCGTTTATCCGCGCAAATCCAGCGATCATCTGCTCGCCCAACATACCCGTGAAATCCTATGGCAGCAACAAATTTACCTAACGGGGCACGCATCGATCACGGAATAGGAGGAAGGATAACAAACGGCGTCAACGGCCCGGAGCGAATAAAGTTTCAACTGCTCATAACCTCCGTTTAAAGAATTATATCCATCGGTATTCAGCGGAAAAATTTTATCGGGGGAGAGTGAAAGAGAGACAGATAGAGAGAGAACGTGACAGAAGGAGAATATCATCGGGAAAATCGGAAAATCTAGCGGAAAAACGACTGCACACTTGAATCATCGCGGAGATCTTCAAAGGGCGATCACCTTACACGATGTGAGGAAGACAAAGATCGCGCTTTATAGAATGGCAACGCCGAGTGGCGATAGCACACGCTATCGTTAGGAGTCTCGCGTTTCGTTCTTGAGAGACGCCTGGAAATACAAATAGCTGGCGTTTTATTAAACGAAGATAGGTAGGTGAGCGACGAGACGAATAGGGGACGCGGCCACGCATCGTTCGTGTTGCTTCGCGGTGAACAGCAACGACAACAGCAGCAGCAACAACGACGACGACGGCGGCGAAGAGAAGCGGACGATGTGGACGGCGGCGCGATGCAGCAGCAACAACACCGGCAGCAGCACCAGCAGCAGCAGCAGCAGCAACGACAACGGCGAGAGCGGCAGCGACGTTGGGGGTTGCAATTAGTGTCGGCTCGCAACGGCCGCGCGACTACGTAACGACTGAAGAGGGGTGCGAGCAGGGTCGGCCGTTAGGGGGTCGAGGGTGTGTGCAGTGCGCGTGAAAGGGGGACAAAATGTGGTGGAGGTGGCGGTGGAGTGTCGTGACGACGACGACGACGATGGTGCTGGTCTTGGCAGCCGCCGCGGCGTACTCGCCGTCGGTGGAACTATCGGATCTGGATAAGCCGAGTGAGTAATGCTGCCCGTTACGTCACACTGCTTATACCTGATTTACAACTGGGTTCAACCCTTTCGCGAAATCGAGACAGGATGAGGTGAGGTGAGGCGAAGCGAGACGCTCACCGCCGACAAATCAGCGATGATCCGCTGGAATGTCGATAATAGCTCTGACGGATTAGACAACGGGATTGTCCGGGGTAATGGAATTCGAGTAAACACGATAAACGGCGCGCCAAGCGCGATTTTCTCGACTCTAAGTAATGTAAAAAAGCAAAATCCTCCGTAGAAGAATGCGGCGAAATGTTGCGTTAAGAATGCAATGTCCGTGAAATTTTTTCAACGGCACTTCCTTCCCCCGTTCTCTCTCTCTCTTTCTCTCTCTCTCTCTCTCTCTCTCTCTCTCTCTCTCTCTCTCTCTCTCTCTCTCTCTCTATCGATCGATCGTTCCCTTCGCGGCGAAAGGGTTGTCGAGGTATTCTGAATTTTCCGTCGCGCGTATTCCGCGGGTTGAAGGTCGTGACGTGACGAATTAAATCAAATCTCCACTCCAAATCTCCCTCGTCACGTGGCTGTTGGGAACTTTAAACAGCGGATTATTACCGTCGACCTCATCCGAGGAAGTTTCGCTCGACCGCGTCCCGACGCGCTTCCCCGACGAACGCCGACTCCTCGAAACTCATGCGACATAGTCGATGAAGGGAATATAAATGGAATGGTGCTTCTGAATATCATTAGCAACGTTCTCCCCGATGTTCCCGATAATTAACCAGCCGTTTCGCACCCATCGAGACACACGTCCTTGAGGCGTGAGCGCGGAATCACGTGTGCATCTCGGCTCGGCGGCCGCGACTGCTATCTGAACTCTATGATACGCCGCTCGCGGACTTTATCGGCCGTCTCGTGTGTGTCTCGTTCGATGGATACGTGAATCACATAACAGAACCACCATGATCGCAGGAATTTCATTCGGGTCGCGCGAGGTCGATGCATATCATTAGCGATAGGAATGTACCGTTCTCTGATTAAAATCTCCCATTATTACACGATTCGTATTAATTTTGTCGTTCGCACAACGCGTGCTTGCGATTCCAGAGATAACGTGCGGAGAAAAGCAGATACGTCTGTCGCGGGATACGCGATTTTTCAGCAATTATGTAAATTACCGACAATCTACGGCATTATTCAAATTCCAAGTGACCGTCGAGCACTCATCTAGAAGCACGCGCGTGTCCTCGATTTGGCAGACGCTCCTCCGTGTTTTTTTCATAAGAGCGACACGCTTCCAAAGACACGTTAGTTAATTATGTCGAAGATACACGCCATGTGAGCGTGGCCGAAGAAATTTATAAGTTATTTATTATACCTTACCCGAATGATAACAACCGACTCGCATAGGGATCTCCTACGTGGCAAAAAGCTGAAGCGCTAAAGCGCTCGTCCAGCTCTCGTCGTGTAACGACGATAATACAATAATATCTAATTGCTACAATAATATCTAATTGATAACATAATAAATCAATGATACGAAGATATATATTTTCTCTGTGTATTATTGACTGCTCGACGCATTCGGAGCAGCCATCCGTCGATAAATTCTCAGACAGCGTTGGTCTATCTTTAGTTTCTGCAGACGGATCTCTATGATTACAATAGACATGTTATACAGTGTGTATCGTTCAAAAATAATGTAATCCTCTCTACAAGCCGGATAAGTGGGAAAAGAAAAATGTGAGACCAAGATACTCGATCGATTCGGCCGCAGCGCGTGGAGAAGGCTTAGGGCAGGGAATGACGGCTAAACTAGTTTAATTAAACCACGGCGTTAAGCTCCTCTTAAATTTATAGCCGTGCGATAAAAAAGAATGTTCCGCTGTGCGGGGACGTGAAGAGAAAAAATTGGAGTTTCAATAGCGGGGTACGGCCTCGCACGACCGTGAGGCTGAAAATAATGTGACGCCAATTTCGCACTTTCGCGAAAATCTTTTTTTTTCATCTTCTTTTTCATTCCCCTATTTTGGAGGAAATTTCCGAACCGTCGGGCCACTATCTATTTGTCTCTGTTCGCGCAGCAGCCCGGTGACGTTCCGCTTTCGCGTATTTAATTCCGACAAGTACGCACCGCGTTGTATTCATCCGCATGCAGAAAAAGTATAACAGCCGAGATGTGTTATCGAAATAGGGACGGTTAATATCGCGTCGCTATTGAAGCTAAATTAATTAACTAATCGAACTCTAGCGTTACAGCAAAAAATATTCTCTGTTAGATGGAAAAACAGCAATACTGTTGAGTACAAAAACAACAATAAGATTATATTCCTATTCCTAACTAGGAATTTTATCATTTTTTTCACTGAAAAATTTTATAATTCTTTTCTTAAAGCGTTGCAATGTACGATTATTTTGTCTGAAGTCAGTTAATTTGATGTTATCATTGTATTTGAGGAACTCGTCCTTGTTCGGATGGGACTCAAACTCGGGACTCTAGATTGTGAGTCTAAATATATGTCGTCTAAATATATTGTAAGGCAGAATATAATTTAATATCATAAAGAATGCGCAGCTTTCATATTAATTTAATTAGAACCATAAATAAAGATTACTAGTTTTATTTCTACTCAAGTTAATAGTAACATCTTGCTTCTCACAAGAGGTGTTTGACAATTAACGACATAATGCTCGTGCCCGGGAAGTGGTAGCATGAACTCTGCGAGGTTAATTCCTCACAGAGTTGAATGCTCAAGATTCGCGTGCATAAGATATTTATAGAAACAGCTGCTACTTTCTCAGCTGTTTGAACAAATGTGCGCCTCTAATTTCAGCCAATAGATTTGTACCTCACGAATGCATTTTACTCGTGACAGCCGACTCTTAGCAATGACAGAACGATCAGCCGTTTAGCCAAGTTCGAATCAGTTACTGAGACTTAGCTGACACCACCAAGCCCTTTCTTTGCGTGTAACGCTTATGACACTAAATATGGACGACATTTGCAGCCTCGTAGCAAATTCCTCCCGGCGTTTTCGCACAATTTCAATTTCCAGCGAAAAAGAAGAACCAGTCGGAACGTGCCCGCGGCGTCCTTGATCAGCGAGGTATTAACGCGGTAGCTCACTTGGAATAGCCACGTCGTCATCGGTGACGTTATTGGATGACCAGAGGGACTAATGTTGCAACGATCGATAATCGTTGGTTATATCCTCAATAATTATAGGAACTATTAACGTGCTAATTGGCGGATATCCGCGATCAATGTTCACGGTTGAAAATGAGCCAACCGTAATCATGCTCCCATGGCACCGTTCCAACCGGGAGGACTGAATGTTATTGTTAATATTAACAATATTATTATTGCCAAAGGGGAAATAAACGGAACGGTGCGATGGCTTGCCGTTCAGCGATAAATTAGATTCAGTGGGGGGTAAAGCGATTCTCAGTGCGCGCGCGAAGAGTCCGCTCAATTGTATGCCGAGGCTAACGAGTGGAAGACCAAGCTCCAGGCAATCGTCCGAGCGAGTCGGTAGCCATTTTACAGAGAACTGAAAGCTATTGCGTGCGTGATTCTTGCACAATGTAGGAGGAACATCGACATACTCGACCGAGGTTGAATCTTCGAGATTCAGCCGGCGAGTCTCGCTGGAACTTCACCCTCTATTCACCCACGCGTTCCCTTTGAAGTCTAAATTTTGATTCTACTTTCGACCTCAATATTCCATTCAACGTCTATTTTGAAGCCCATATCAGCTCCTTTTGATTCTATTTAATCTAATAGCTTTGCCGAGAGGTCCTCTTTGGAATCTACAAGTGGCATTTTGTGCGTTTCCTGCCATTTAGAGGCATTAAGTAGGATTTCCGATTCCATGTGTATTACACGTACACTGATCTTTCAGTATATATGAATAGGTTCAGAATATACAGACAGAAGGTTTAGGTCTAAAGTAGGGTCCAAAGTATTAAAATTGGCGAAAACGCCAAGAGAAATTTACACTTCGTGACAAAGCTGCAAATGTCGTCTATATTTAGTATCATGACCTTTACACACAAAGGACTTGGTAATATCAGCTAATTCGGTTTTAGCTAAATAGCTAATCGTTTCGCTGTCATTGTTAAGAGTTGGCTGTCACAGGTAAAATCCTTTCGCTCTGTGAGATACAAATAAGCTGAAATTAGAAGCGCACATTTGTTCGAGCAATTGAGAAAGCGACAGGATATATAGATGTTAGAGAAAGTTCAGGAGTCGTATTCTTGAAGAATGTTACATACGATATTTTTTGAGAATATGATCCAAATAGTAGAGTTAAAATTTCAGCTCGGGTGCACTGTTCGAAGCAAAACAGAATATGCGTCGAATTTTCTCGAAAATATCAGCCGATGCAAATTAACACGGCCGTTACTGATACAACAAAACCGGCGGTTAATTACAACCGTGATTATTCGGCTTCGTTGCGGAATCACCTCGCGATACGATGAAATGTTAGCCTGCGTTTTCACGGGGGGTTCGTTTGGCTGTATATCTCAACAGGTGTTGCTAGACATCTGACGCGTACGCGTAACGCGTACGTGTACGCGTAACCAACGCATCGCCTTAATTAACGATCCTTTCATGTTTATTCGCACAGAATAAGGCCAGGAGCGTTTATTTCGCCGCGTCACTGGTATCGCGGGACAGTGTGGCCTTTTGGTTTCTCGCTAATGAAGGCTGGCCTCGCGCGGTCTGACGCTCTGAAAAAGCGACCGGTGAATGTCAGCGATGAGAGATAAATGCATCTCTATGACGTTCCCCGTTTTTGAATATGTATTATATTATCTGTGCATACAGCGCCACCGGTAAATAACTAAAATCGGAAGGAACGGCTTTAACGTGCGCATCGTCGAAAAATACTTCGCGCCATATAAAGGGGATCTCCTTTCTCTCTCCCTCTCTATTTATCTATCTCTTCTTCCGCCTTTTCTACGTCATGTTTTTATGAAGAGACTGCACAGCAAAATGTAAGCCAATGCTTATCACGGCGAGTTAATATTTTAATAGAGCTTGCGTAACAGCTATTAGCGGACCACAACGCATGCAAGCTATTACGGGACATATATTTCCGGTTAAAAGAAAGAGAAAAAAGCAGGTATTCACTCTTGCCGCACAAAACAAACTTGCCAAACAAAAACGAACAACTATCTGCGTTTCCAACGAGAACGATCTATCACGACACGCAAATTCCCGTTGTCTTCTTCGAGGAGTTTTTCAGCTCCTTTGGCTTTAAGCGTCCAGATTTCACCGGAAAGTCTTGAATTTTGAAAACGACCCGAAAAGAAGAAGCAAAATCGTCCCTCTCCCACTGGTTTTTACTTTTAAGAGCGTTGAATTCTTAATTACAAGTCCGGCGCACGATGTGCTCGTCGATCACTAATTCAGTTCCTGCAAGATGCACGCTGTATATATTCCTTAATAAAGGCCATTCCGCGCGCATCTCGCGCCTGACAGCGGCTACTACTCATCAGCGGCAGCATTTGAGAGAGCGTCGTAGCTACGCGGCATCGCGGTAATTAATCCTTTTTTTGAGGGAAGATAAGGTGCTTGAGAAGCCATGAGAACGCCGCGCGAGCAGGGCAACGGCGGAATGACCACGAAATCGACCTAACGGGCGGCCATTTGTCATTTCACATAAGGGTGGAGGGTGGTGGCATTGCGGAAGAGGCCGAGGAAGACCCGCGCGCGCACGCCGTCGACGGAGACGATAATTTGCACGCGACTTCGTCCGTACACACCTCTCCACGTGCGAGTGCACGATTTAATAGAGCCACGAGTTGTGGCTCGCGTCGGGACTCAAAAATAACAGCTCATAAAACGAGCGCACGACAGCGCCGCTTATCGTTCGCACAGGACTGTTTTACACGACGATTACGGGACGTAATTGCGGGAATAGTAAAAACGATGATGATTAGTCGAACTACGCCGCCGCCACCGTCGCTATATCACCGCGCGACATTACTTTCGGGTAGTCGTTAAAAAATGGTGGATCCCCCCGCAAGCGTCGTCGTATATCCTCGCGTAACAACCTTATCGAAATAATAGCCGGGGTAGGGCGAGAGAGCGAGCATTATCGCGAATCTGAAACAAGGCGGAGACGATCAGGCGACGTAACACGTATGCTTCATAGCCGACACGCGAGTACTCAAGATTATCTCGACTCTAATCCTGACAAGATTAATTGGAATTGGCAGCGCGGCTGTTATTCTTAGACGAGCCTGGTGTGCTGAAATAACATTACGCGCTGAAACCCGAAAGGATCGAAATGATAGTTATTATGAGATTTCGCCGAATAAGCACTTCTCGTTATCGGGGCGGATTTACGAGAGCGAATGACGAATGACAAAGAGCGGTAATGTTCGCGCGCGCGCGAGAAACCACTAGACGTCATTCGGCCATCGAATGGCTTCCTTCCACGTGACAGATCTGAACGCTTAAACGTGAAGAACTCGGCCAAAGAGGAACCGTTACGTGGTTCCGGAAAGAATGCGAGGGAAATGGTTGCGGTATCGTCTCCGCGAACGAGCGCACCGGGTGATTAGTCGCACGCGATCCTAATTTACCGGCTACGCGGAACGCTCCGCGGCCAAAGTCGGTACGGCATATTTCGTTGCTGAAACCCTCTCACTTAAAATGCACTCACTCTAGGCACAATTACCGGTCATTAGGAGCACAGTTCTTACTTTTCCCTTGACCTGATACCGCACCAAGAGGGATGATAGCGTTCCCCTGAAGCGTGACGCGATGTCGCGAGAACAGCAGTCCGTCACGTTTCATCGACCGGGACGGAGCCGCGCATGAACTCACGAGAGTACTCGGCGGCGTGACTCGCAGAATATGGAAATACGCCGTGATGACATCTGCCCGTTACGCACGGTGATAATTGCATATTGCTGGGCGGTGTCAAAAACGCAGCAGCGCGACCGACGCGCAAGACGCGGCCGCGGGATATAAAATTTGTTTCGCGCGCTGCGCCGCGCACGGCGCGCGAAAATAAAGCCGCGCCCGCTGCGAGAGCATTTCATACGTCGTAATTCGCGCAATTCTGTCAAGAAGCGACATATTTCATATTACTGTAATCCGCTGCAAGCCCGGCAACAATGGCGCTCCGCGTGCGGCGAACGCGCGTATCCCGAACTACGTATTTCTCACGGGCCTTCCATATATGACGGCGAAAATTCAGAATATCGCTCCCGCGGGTCTCGTTCCGCAAAACTGCAGCGCGAGTAACGAGTGGATCCACTTCGATATGTCAATACTATGAGCTTAACTCGTGACTGGTGACGCGGAATTTCGATACGTTTCTACGCCGCCGCGATAAAACTTAAAACAAAAAAAGGAGAGAGAAAAAGAGAGAAAGAGAGAGAAGGAGAGAGAGAGAGAGAGAGAGAGAGAGAGAGAGAGAGAGAGAG
>NW_022639487.1:1667813-1673923 GCF_010583005.1 Odontomachus brunneus | reverse complement strand
ACAAAAAAAGGAGAGAGAAAAAGAGAGAGAGAGAGAGAGAGAGAGAGAGAGAGAGAGAGAGAGAGAGAGAGCGAGTATTCCGCGATACACGCGCGTGACAAATTTTTCACGCGTCGCTCAGATATCGCGCAGCCGCGCGAGGATTTATTACGCCCTGGTGTAGAGTCTGGGGAACGCGCGAACGGCGTTTGAAGAAACATGTTTTCGGCGCGTCTTCGGCACGGCGATTCGCGACGAAAGAAATGAAATTTATTTTTATGGCCTTGTTCGTGCCTCCGCTAACGCCGTTGTTAGTGCCGGGTCGGGTCGAGTCGCGCGGGCTCTCCGTCGAGTTAATTTATCCCGTGTACGCATAAATATTTATAAAATCGTCGTGAACGGAATGCAAATTTCCGCGATTCGGCGATTCGGTTCGAGCGTCGATTACAAAGTCCCGGCGACACCTGGTAAAAGGAGGGAAAATTATCGCCATCGTAAAACTTTCGTACGTCGTGGCGCTCGATCACACACACACACATACACACACACACCCATACACACACAAACGACGTTTCCTCCTTTTTCCATTTATCTGCAATTCATGGCCCCGCGGTGTTACGGCCTTTCTCTCGTAAATATGACTCGTATGTATGTGTCGCGCGCAGTTTATTCCTTTCACGCGGACGCTCTGCTTGCCCGCCCGCGTCTCCGCGTATTATTCGAAAGCTTCGCGGGCCATTTTTAGCCGCGCGAGGCTCGACGCGCTTGCACGCGAAAAACGCATGCCGAGATTCTGTCACACTTTGACTAATAATCGTAACACCGGCGCGAGATATCATCGGCGCGGACTGCCCCCGCTAAGGCCGGCAATTACCGCGCGGCCAAGTTTCGCGACGGCGGGGCGAGGTGAAAAACGTATGGCTACCTTTACGGCGAAGCAGCGAAACGCGCGGCGTCGTTAAGCTCGCCACTAACGTGCGAACGGACGGATTTAATACCCGTCTTTTACATTCGACTTGCTCGTCCGTTGCCTTGTGGTTACAGGACTAGATTACGACGCCGCGTTCCTTCTCATTTACATCGCGAACGAGGCGCTCTGATTGCGAGCAACAGCTTTCTTAATGCGAGTCGCAGTTCGGTCGCGGCTACGAAATGAATTTGGTTTTGCGCGCTTAAACGAAACGCAACCCACGACATGATACTAGCAGTTGAGTCAAGTCCGGGTTCGACAAATTTCTTTCAAATATACCAAATTCCTCCTCGCGCGCGTTCTCTCTCTCTCTCTCTCTCTCTCTCTCGTTCCTTCTCTGCTTCGATATGCATAATAATGAAGCAACTCAGAGTAGATTCATTTTAACCGGCTGCCACCGCTGTATCGTATGTACGGCATCTAACATGGAAGGTCCTCCGCGAAGGACGTTCCAAATCGACCGAGATTAAATTTGTACAAAATCAGGAGCGGAACGGGGAAGCGACGTTCTCATGCGGATTGTTCTAGTTAGCCCGACTCTTAATTTCTAATGTTGGAATTATGCAGATCGAGCGGGTGAATTTTTGCTGCTTGGCGAGCAGATAGTACGAGCGTCGAGAAAGAGAGAGAGAGAGAGAGAGAGAAATATTTATTTTAGTCCTAGAATATATCCCAGAGGGGACATGTTACATATGAAGCTATATAAGAAGCGTACAATTAATGTGAAAGACAAGACGAATATTTGATGTAATATTTATAACAGTTTTACAAATTTAAATTGATGAGAAAGAGAGAGAAAGAAAACAGCTCGTTAAAGTTGTCAAGGGAATGTCGATTCGAAGTGGCACAGTCCGAAAATCTCATCTCGTCTCGCCGACTCGCATCCATCCCGCGCGTAAACCCGCGGGTTTCTATCTTTCGCGCGCGGCAGTGATTCCGCGCAACTTCCTAACTGGTTAATTCGCGCTCGGCTACATCCGACCGGCGCTCATCGGTACGTCGGCGCTAACGAGTCCACGAGCGAGCCGGAATGGCGCGCGCGAGGAATAGGGAAGGCGGTTTCGCGCGGGGCAGATCCTCGAGAGTTCGAACGACTCGACGAAATGGCTGCCGGCTACTCGTCGTAACAATATCCGAAACAGGTTGCCGCTACCTGCGCACGTACCTTAGCTTACCGCAGATTACCAGTAATCCCCTGGGCTCGGGTAACAGTTACACGCTTTCAGCGAGACACGGAACTTGGACTGCGCAGCGGCGGCCCGCGGCGCCAACCCGACTCCCTCGGCTGCCACGTCCGATGCCGAATAAACCGAACTCCAACGTCGACGTCCTCGGGGGGGTAGGACGGGGCGGTGGGACACGATACGATACGATACGATACGATGTGAAATTAAGTTCTCCCACGACGATTTTGCACGTCCTCCCGTAGAGTCTCACCATTATACGGCGCGCCGCGCCGCGGTCGATAAAGCGCGCGCGCGCCGGATTTTTAGTACTTTGGTAATCGGGTCTCGAGGAGAGGCTTTCGAGGAGTTATTCGCGAACGATCAATGAGCAGGTTAACGAGAAAGCTTCGCAAGAGATCGGTACATGTCTGTATGTATTCTATTCTGTCCTATGTACGTGTCGGCCGGCGGAAATAGCCGAGTTTTTCGTTCCACCGTTTCGTCTCTACCGACACCGCTGGTACCGAATAAATCGAACTCGCTTGGCGTGACGATGATTTAATGATGAGTCGGGATGTGTATTCGGCATGCACGCTCGTCAACGTGATTATCGTACACCTGACGAACAAGTGAGATCCGTCTTATATCCTCGTGGTGGATATCTCGTGGTAGATTAGATTGAATCAATTTCTTCAATCGATCCTCCAATTGTCTCGAGAATACTCCGCGCTAGAGTATCGCGGGCAAGAGTTTAGCCACTTGATCGTTAGACTCGCCGACCGCTTATTAATCCCATGAAAAAATGCGCGAACACGTACACAAACGATTTGTACGATTAGTTTGATCTGTTCCAGTACATTGGTTTTCTCCGAGAGAGAGAGAGAGAGAGAGAGAGAGAGAGAGAGAGAGAGAGAGAGAGAGAGGCAGATAGCGTTTAGAATAAATTACACGTTGTTGTTCTACTTTGTCTAATTATTAACCGCTCGGGCTACGATCACCTGCTTTCGGATACATAATCTGCGTTTGCGTCTATCCGCCTAATATCCTGTTTTTAGCTCTCGACTGATATTCAGCCGAAGTCTAAGTATGCGTAATGATTGCTTCCCACCGGCGTAACAGCCAGTTCTGAAACTTTCGCGCAGCTTTGCATATTTAATGGCACGTTAGGTCACACAATATCTTTATCGTATCTACCATATAAACGCGTTCCCATAATACGTTGTCAACCGCGCGATTAAGTAACTAGATCCCGTCGGACAGCCACCGCCCGGGCGCACGGCAGCGGTTGGAATGTTTCACTTTGCATGCACAGCTCGCGCATATCTCTCGACATGCATAAGGCCCCGCGTGTAAAAGTGGCTGGACCGTCCATTGTATATATTTGTAACTCCTCGCGCACATGAGTTCGCGCGAAATTGTGCGCGCCGCCCCGCCGATTTATTTACGGCAATTTAACGCGACGCGTTGATTAGCCGGCGGCTACGACAAAGTGGCATTCGATGGCTCGACGGTCAAGAATCCTCGTTAATCCGCGTCAGCGGGATGAAACTCGTTAGATATCGCGAGATGAAAAAGAAACGAGCGAGGGAAGAGAGAAAAATGCACAACAGGGGAATATCGTCGAGGATAGAATGGTACTAGACTCTGGCTTTTTCTCACCGCTGCCATCTCTCTCTTTCTCTCTCTCTCTCTCTCTCTCTCTCTCTCTCTCTCTCTCTCTCTCTCGGCGTATTCCTTTTTCCTCATCTTCTTCGCTCCGCCATCTTCGTTCTTTATCTTCCGTCAGCGTCTTCGCTTGTCCTAATAATTCGGTCTAATGAAATTCCGCGATTACCGCGGGAGATTTCGTAATCTGCATGCCCGCTGCTCACGCGTCGCACATCAAATATATGATGATGCGTTCTCCACTGGCGCGCATCCGCGTTTCCTTAACATTACGGATTTCGATGTTGCGCGATGAAAATATTCCGCTTCCGGCGAATTTCAACGTTGATACACACACATACACACACACATACACACACACATACATGCTCACACGTTGCTCATAAACCTTGTTTATCTCGGTTATTTTTCCATGACTTTCCCAGAAAACAAATGTCATGTGTACGAGATACTCCCGTTACATATGTATGCGTCCGTGTATCTAAACAGAAAGACCTGGCCACGTGTGTATCGTTTATATTTTCTAGCTAAAGCGAACGAACTTGCGCTACGACGTAGAATATCAAATGTCTCTTCGGGATTTCGAGCTTGCGATAAACTTTTACATTTGAGCAGGATCATTCCCGTTGTCTCTCTCTCTCTCTCTCTCTCTCTCTCTCTCTCTCTCTCTCCCTCTCTCTCTCTTTCTTTCTCTACTCTTCCCTTTTGTTTTCCACCGCGAGAACAAAGTTGTAGCGCCGGCCGTTCGTAGCGAACGCGCACTCTTCGAAAATTGAATCGATTCACTTCATAAAAGCGCGGAAGTTAATACTCGTATCCATTTAATTCTCGCAGGCAATGCAAACAATCCTCTTTCCCAATTACTGTAAAGTCGTTAATTATTGCGCGCGTCGGAGAAACACAATAAACAACTATAGACCCGATCAGATACAATATATATAAATTCACGAGAGGACATATATACAGGATGTTTCTTAATCTCCACCCACGAAGCACATAGCGTTATTCCTTAAAAATTAAATCGAAAAATCCTAAACCATTTTTGTCTTTGATGCTTAACGAAGCAGGTATTCTTTAATAAATTCGAGCAAATCCGCGCCATTCTTTAGCGATATACACGTCTGTGAGCTGCGCACCTAGTGGTGCGCGCCTAGTAGTGTGCGTGAATCAGCGGCGGAACATTCATGCTACATTCACGTGTATACTTCTAAAGGACGGCGCGGATTTGCTGGAATTTATTAAAGAATATCTGCTTTGTTAAACATCAAAGATAAAAATGATTTAGGACTTTTCGATTCAATTTTTCATAAGGAATAACGCTATGTACTTCGTGGGTGGAGGTTATGAAACACCCTGTATATATATATATATATATATATATATATATATATATATATATATATATATATATATATATATATAAAGAGAGCGGCGAATAATGTAAATTCCAAAAAATTTGATTTTTGGCGGACGCACTGCGAGAGATAAAACTATGGCGAAATCTCTTAGCGTTTAAACGATAAGAGATAAATTAAAGGCGTTCGATGCGCCCCCGATCCATAAATAATCCAACACAAAACCGTTTTAATATATTATCCGGGCTCGGGTGTCCGCTAAATGATTATTAATGGGCATAGATCTCGGCGCACTTCGTTTTTGCATATTGCACAATGCCATGTCGCGCTCTCCCGCGGCTCTCTCGGCCGCTGTGTACAAACTGCCATCGATCCTCGCGCTTATATGCTAATTGCCTATCCGTGCTAATTGGAAGTGCCGCCGAGTGCGTTAATTATCTAACTGACGGTTAGGTATACCTAGCCGCCACTCGGCCTACGCGCCGCGTTTCAATCGTTTCCGGGCTTTCCACGGATTTCCGTAAACTTGGAACTGATTCGATTGTTCGCCGCCGTGAGAGCAACTTCTCCGCGTTCCTCGCTGTATCGTAGGCGCGGTGAGATGCGGCCAAAGTTCACGGCAGCGAGAGGAAGCCGACGATGCGCCGAAGCGACGGGAAATTATTTAAAGCGAGGGAGAGAGAAACACACGACGCACATAAATACGGACGGATTACGCCGCACGAGGGGATTTCATGTATCCGCTCTTCAAGAGGACTCAACGTCCCGAAACGAGTATCGGCGACTTTACTTATCGCCATTATACAGTCACAGAGAGGAGGACGTTTATTAAAATTAATCCGACCAGAGAGACGAATCAAATAGCGTTTTACGACGACTGCTTCGAATTTAAGCTCGTCCACGGTACTATGTAAACGATGCGCTTTTACATGGTCTCAGTCAATTCCAGTCAGTAAAATTATATATATATATATA
>NW_022639487.1:1665860-1667566 GCF_010583005.1 Odontomachus brunneus | reverse complement strand
TATATATATATATATATATATATATATATATATATATATATATATATATATATATATATATATAAAGAGAGCGGCGAATAATGTAAATTCCAAAAAATTTGATTTTTGGCGGACGCACTGCGAGAGATAAAACTATGGCGAAATCTCTTAGCGTTTAAACGATAAGAGATAAATTAAAGGCGTTCGATGCGCCCCCGATCCATAAATAATCCAACACAAAACCGTTTTAATATATTATCCGGGCTCGGGTGTCCGCTAAATGATTATTAATGGGCATAGATCTCGGCGCACTTCGTTTTTGCATATTGCACAATGCCATGTCGCGCTCTCCCGCGGCTCTCTCGGCCGCTGTGTACAAACTGCCATCGATCCTCGCGCTTATATGCTAATTGCCTATCCGTGCTAATTGGAAGTGCCGCCGAGTGCGTTAATTATCTAACTGACGGTTAGGTATACCTAGCCGCCACTCGGCCTACGCGCCGCGTTTCAATCGTTTCCGGGCTTTCCACGGATTTCCGTAAACTTGGAACTGATTCGATTGTTCGCCGCCGTGAGAGCAACTTCTCCGCGTTCCTCGCTGTATCGTAGGCGCGGTGAGATGCGGCCAAAGTTCACGGCAGCGAGAGGAAGCCGACGATGCGCCGAAGCGACGGGAAATTATTTAAAGCGAGGGAGAGAGAAACACACGACGCACATAAATACGGACGGATTACGCCGCACGAGGGGATTTCATGTATCCGCTCTTCAAGAGGACTCAACGTCCCGAAACGAGTATCGGCGACTTTACTTATCGCCATTATACAGTCACAGAGAGGAGGACGTTTATTAAAATTAATCCGACCAGAGAGACGAATCAAATAGCGTTTTACGACGACTGCTTCGAATTTAAGCTCGTCCACGGTACTATGTAAACGATGCGCTTTTACATGGTCTCAGTCAATTCCAGTCAGTAAAATTATATATATATATATATATACACATTTTTTTAGAATAAATAGAATAAATTTTGTAAGAGGGAAACTTTGAGGTAACTCGATCGCCTGGCAGAACGCGGCTATGGAAAGTTCCAATTAAACCCGATAATCTTATCATTAAACAGGATTACGGTGTTATTCGAGTGTGTTCCTAGAAGTGACTAAAGATTAATTCCACTTAAAATCGGTCTTCATACCAGTTTACCCGACATATCAGTGTGTAATTGGATATGGATCATTTTGGATATGGATCTCTTATTTTCGTGTTTCGTTGATTATTCCTTTGAGTTTTTTTCATTGCGCTAAAAACAGTTACATTCCGCCATTCTTTTTCGCATTATCCTATTTAAATATCAGCACGTCAACACGCAGTGATTTTGATCACAAGAGAGCGTTTAGTCGCGAAACGAGTCTTGCGAGATCTCGTGCTTCGCGAGGGTGTTGCCAAATGTGCGTATTCGTCATTAGTATTTTTTCTCGTGCGTGCGTAGAGAAACTGTATAAATAAGAAATTACAGTTTCGTATGACTTAATCATACGTGATACCACTTCATCGTCGTTAGTAGAATAGCGCGTGCTTTGTGCGGCGCGACTGCTCCGAGCACATTCAAGTACATAAGTTCCACATATGTTGGGTACATACGTACATCAAGAGCAAGCGAGCGAGCTAGAGAGAGAGAGAGAGAGAGAGAGAGAGAGAGAGAGAGAGAGAGAGAGAGAGAGAGAGAGAGA
>NW_022639487.1:1657414-1665766 GCF_010583005.1 Odontomachus brunneus | reverse complement strand
GAGAGAGAGAGAGAGAGAGAGAGAGAGAGAGAGAGAGAGAGAGAGAGAGAGAGAGAGAGAGATATGACATTCGTCCAAGTTAATGCAATACATGGCGGAGATGCGAAGAGAGTCGCACATACGTGCCAACGCGGAAGCGCACCCGGTAGACGGAGAATATAAATCCCAAACAAGAGACGCAGGTAGTATATCTCCGGCACAAAAGGATTTCTGTATACCTGTCGTAGGTCCAATCTGCGGGAACGCCAATAAAACGCCGGTTCTCCGAACTCGATACATTCAGGAAGGCCGTGATATCTTTTGTTGAAGATGAGAAGACGTAAAAATCGCGATGGGATCGCTTTTAAGGAGCCGTTGTGTCGCGCGCGTGTTTAGATTTTTATGGAGACTTACCGGATAATCTCGCGCGAAAATCCCCTTTTCGTTCGATGAACGCCCCCGTACATAAGCCGGTAAACACCCTTTTCCTCAAATTGGATCACTGTCGTCTGCGGAATCGAACGTCGGGAATTATCGCGCGCGAGTCAGCATATAATTCCGCGCCGCGAACCGCGGCTGACGTTCGTTCGATTCACGCGATTTCGGGGGCGGGCGGCCGCGCGATTTCACGACGAAGGTAATCCGGACGTTTCACACGGGACAAAATAGTCGCGTTCATTTAATTGTACCGCCTACCATTCATTTGCGCGTCGCACCGAGCCGAGTCAGCTGCGAAAGGACTTCGGCATTTTCAATGGGATCGGCTCGTTTGCGTGTGCATACATACATACGAGCGTGCATATGTGCGTGTGTACTCGTGTGTACAGCCGTGTTCGCGAGGAATATAGCGGGCTTCAAACGCCCGTTGTCGCGCTTCGCATTGTCTGCCTAATCAGGTACGACTTGACCTCTTGACCATTATGGTCTCTCACTATCAGTGAGCCGTCCATGTCGCAAGAGCGACATACATACATACATATATACATACATTTTCCTCGTTATAGCGAAGCAAGAGGCAAACACGCCGGCGTTTGTTTCCTCCCGTGAATCTGTAACTCTCCTCTTTCCCTCTCTCTCTCTCTCTCTCTCTCTCTCTCTCTCTCTCTCTCCTTCCTCCCTCCTCTTTCTCTCTCGTGAGTCTGCATACGCCAGAGTAACGCGAAATTATTTTTCAACAGAGTTCGCGCAATATACACATACAGTGCGCGAGTAGTTCGGCACATTTATGCCAGAACCAATAGAAAGCTGACATTCGCGAGGGAAAAGAAGAGGAATACGGCAGTACTTTCTTACCAATTTGTATCGGGCGTCTACGGGATTTCCGATAAATTCGAAGCACGAAGTTTGAAGATTCCATCCCGCGCGCGCGCGTAAAAGCTGAATTCTCCTGGATAGATAAAGAGATGTACGGGAAATGCGTCCGCGGGGGATACGCGCTGTTACCGAGAGGCAAGATGTTTTGACAGTCCGTTTGAGACCCTGTCCGTGAGACAAATCCGTTCCCTTCGTAGGATCGCATGATATCACGATAATCCTGAGGCGTGTACTCCCGCAGGAGTGACGGTCACGGTAGTTAATGGCGGAACGTCGTTGAGTATCCGCTATCCGATCTTACACGAGACTCGTGGGACGATACGTTAGAGCGTGACTACCGTGACGAATCGCTACTTCATGCGGGAGGGCAGCCCGACCTAATTTTCCAATGTCATAATTCGATATATCGGCATCACCACGCCCGCGACACGGCTGATCCCGCGTGTCAACCTACACACACACATACACAGACACATACGAAAACAGCTGCTCTACTTATTTGTAACTGATGCCTGCCCGACTAGAAATTTATCTCAGAATCCAGGCTCTGATCATGTTGATCATAATCAGTTGTATAAGATGATGTTGTGAAGCTCTAGTAAGTCACATAACGAAGCATGCCAATCAAAACCTAATTAGTAATGAGAATTATTAATAACTAGCTTAAATCACTCGATGTTGTTCATAGGTTACTACAAAATGTCAAGGGGATGAAATCAGGGGAAGAAACTTAAGTGTCCAGGTTTCATGGTGGTCTATTTTTTAGGGAGGATTCTACAGAGTAACTATATAAAATTTGATCCAAGTCGATCAAAGAGATTAGGAATTTATTAGGGAACAGACATTCTATTTTATATATATATATATATATATATATATATAAATTAGAACCCGATAACATCACCTTATATAAATCGGATAAGTGATTGGGGTCAACCTGATCAGGACCACGCGATAAATTTCTAGTCGGATCTCTGCACGGAAGGAATTTTACACCTTTCCTTTTTCATATAAATTCTTTACTGTGTTTCTAATAAAGCTAGGATAGACTATCTTAGTAAGATTTATCTAAGGAACACGATAAATATTGCTAGAAATACAGCAAATTTTTAATACACTGAGAGGAAATATCTAAGAAATAAAAATATTCGTGCGCGGGTATTAATAATATATTTACTTGTACTAATAGGTTAAATATTTTTCAAATGGAGAAATACACATTTTCTTAAAATTTCAGCTTTTCATGGAAGCAATTATTTTTATTCTATTTTAATAAAAAAAATTTATACATTTAAGCAAATATATATATTGTTAATTACCCACCAAAAAATATCTTGTTTATTTTTCATATGTTTTTTCTCTCAGTGTAGCGCATTTCAGTCGCTACGATATAAATAGAACATATGAAATGAAAAGTCAATTACTGCGGCATGTCGACCCATTTCTCTCGGTTAGAAAATTCTATAATAATTTTTACCATAACATTCTCTCTGTGTAGCACTTTGAACGACGCAGTGGACAGTGCGGGTCGCGTATACATTCTTCATGCGCATCGTCGAGCCTCCGACGACGAGGGTCGCGCCCGGTTCTCGCCCCCGCGCGCGATGAAACAGCAATAATCGTAACAATGAGGACACTCACGCCGCGGATGATCATGGCGAAAGAGATTCTCTATCGTCCGCGTGGGGTATAATGAGTGGTTTTAGTGGCTGAACCGAAATGAGGAGGAAAATCACAAAGAGATCGCGCGCTGGGTCGCGCGCGAGATTTCGGACGGCGCATTAGCTTGAATTATAATAAGAGCGAGTAGAGCGTAAAAGAGGGATCCAGTGGATGATTCAGCAAGCAATCCTTCCACAGAAAGGTTAAAGTCGCCTTTGAACGAAACTGCTCTTTCGAGAGTCTCGGGCGATAAATAAAACACCACATCACCGTAGAAATAGCTGCCGTCGCGCTTCCTGAAAAGAGGTAGGAACGCCGTAAACGCTCTCGAGCTTAACAATTATACGTCGATGCTCGCGAGAGAGCAACATTATTGACTTTTTATTGACTGGTCTCGGCGCACAATCGGGCGGCCAGTGGCGCGTTAACGAGCTCCTCGCAATTACGATCCAGCCCCGTAATGATGACATTCGCGGGCTGCCGGCAAACGGCAACCGATATCGATCCCGACTGTTTTGCCTTCCGCGCCGTCGTCGGTCGTGCACCTCGTTGGCGTTTTAATAGCTTTCTTCCGAATCGTTACCGTGTGGCGTCGGCCGCGTCGCGCGATTGAACGAACGGTAAACGTGATATTTTAAATATGTACGGGCACGCAAATGCCACGCGCAAAATTCTCGCACGTGCGCGCAATGTTAATAGCGTGGATTTAGGGAAATTCCGACCCGGCCGTTCCGCGCGTTATCCGAGGTGACGGGAGGGGAAGAGGGAGAGAGAGAGAGAGGAGGGGAGCGGGGCCGGGGTAGAGAGATATTTTACCAAACGCTCGAGAATACGCGCCGTCGACGGGGATATTAATAAAAACATTCGGCATGTTCTCTCTCTCTCTTTCTCTCTCCCTCTCCCTCTCTCTCTCTGTACGGCTGTGACAGAAATATCGCCGGTAATGTATATGCCGGTTATCACTGCGTCGATCGCTTAAACACGCATTTCGTGACGTAAATATGGGCATGATACATCTCGCGACTCGCTTTTATCATACGCCGCTGATCCACTTCATCGTTTTGTCATTATTATACAATGCTGGGCCGGATCGGGTCGTTCATATCGCGAAACTACGTATCGCGCTGGCGATAGCGTAATTTTCCACTTGACGTCACCTCCAGCAATGCGTCGCGCGTTTCATTATACAATTGCACATTTGCGCATTATTAGGAATGCGCACGGTCGTGTCGTTCGTTAATCCTGACGTATGACATTTTATTAATCAGCGGATGAAACGCGCCGCAGGCAGGCGAGTGAAAATCTATATTACTCGTAATCTTTATCGGGTAATCGTCACGTCGCGTCGCTCGTATCCAAACCAGACGTTCGAGACGGCGTGTGCCGCCGTTTTTTATGGCGCGCGTCGCCCAATATATTTCAGGGGCGATAATAAACATCGGGGAACGTATATAATAGACTATAAAGTAGACAGCAGACAATTCGCGCATAAATATCGGCGGCCGCGGCGAAAGCGTCGGGCCGGGCGCTCGAAAAAGCCCGCGGAACGCTGAAAAATGGCCGCTGAAACAGCCGCCTAACAGTCGATAACAACTTAGCACGTCGTAGCGGCGTTTATGACGTGACATAAATTTCACCTGCGTATTACGGAAGAATGACGCGCGATAAAGATTATTATCTTGGTGCGATGTATTCTTCGAGTATTCCGAAGGGGCGACAGCTCTGCTCGATAAGCGACTCGTTCATTCAGCGGTGAATTCAGGCGTGAATGCCGCTCTCTCTCGTTGCAACGGGGAGAGAGTCGTGTTTGGAGAAATAAGTTGATGGCAAAATAATTTATCCCGTATAGCCAGCACGCGCCAATGAATTCTCTCTCTCGTTCTCTCTCTTTCTCTCTCTCCCTCTCTCCCTCTTCGCTCGACGATCCGTCGACGGAAAGTGTACGGGGAGGAAGGATAAGAATAACAGTGGAAAGGAATACGGCAGACGCCAAACAGTTTGTGATGCAAACATCGCACAGAGAAAAGAATGTTTTATTTGAGGGCCGCTTTCGCGAGTTGGTCGATCGATCGTTTCTGGCCGAACAAACATTTGACGATGGAATATATGTGAACGCGCGAGGGCGTTCGCGCTCGTATTTTCGAACTCGCGAAAATATGTCTCCGGTGAACTCAATTTACGACACGTGACTTGAGCCAATTATCGTTCGCGCGATCCTCCGATTTTCCAGCTGATTTTTGCGTAGCTTTCCCAGGGAGCAAAACTCTCGACGCGCGTGCAAGCAGAAGCTATTTGCCTTGAGCTTAACCATTTTTTTTTTACTTTTACACGAAACGGTACTCTGCTGTTCAACGTATTCAATGGCGATGTGTCTTCTGTCAAAACGTAATTACCCAATAGAAATGCACATTTCGTCGAAAGGAATTCTCAGGATGAATGTCTACGTATATATTACGTTTTACGTGATCGTGCGAATATAATTTGCTATTTCTGGAGATAATATTAATCTCGTCGTAATGACATTTTTCTGCTTTGCGACGGTGCCGGAAAGATTGAAAGGAACTTTTTATCGCGACGTTGCGCAATAATTCACGCCACCCGAGTCATTAAAATATTTGCTTATTCACGAGATATAAATGCACGAATAGAAGAGAAAGCGGGGGTGGAGGAGGAGGGAATTCTCTCTGTGTGTTGCGCAAGCGGCCACTGAATATTTCTTTTCGATGATAATTTTTTCTTAAATCTGTAATTAATCTTAGTCGTCTTAAATATGCAAGTATCATTCCAGCTACGAGATAGTTATGAAGCTCTATGATAAATGACGCCCGTGAGAAAAATTCGCGCTATCGTCTTCCATCGTTAGCATTCCCTTTGTCATTCCGTATTAAAAGCGCGATGAACTCCCTCTCCCTCTCTTTCTTTTTCTGTATCTCCCTCTCTCGCTTTCTACGTAGCACCGGTTCTCTGCGTTGGATTAAAAGGAGGAATATGTTAGTCGGAAGGTTCGCGTAATTATCTACACAGCACGTTTCCCAGATGAATTAATAAATAACGAATGCGCGAGAGCGAACAAGCGCGCGCGCACACACACACGCGCGCGTAAAACTAGTTTCCTTTTTCTCGTTGAAAGATCGATCGCTACTTCTCTAAGGTCATTGTGACCCGATTAGAAATTTAGCCCATGCCCCTGATCAAACCTTGATTCTAACCACTATTTCATTTGTATAACGCGATGTGTCATCGGCTTCTAATTATTAATAAGATCTCAAATATTAACAAGGTTTATAATTAATAAGATTCCTGATTGCCACACTGTATCATATAATTTGTGAGAACCCAATTATATAACCTTGTTTAACCAAACCAGACTGATCGGAATCGACATGATTAGGATCATAGAATCAATTTCTAATCGGGAACATTCGATGATTTCAAATTAATCTTCAAGCGCACACTTCTCTAAACTTCCATTCAACTGCATATCTCAAAAAGTATGCACTTTTGCGAAAAAAAACATAGAATTTTTGAAGTTAATGAGTGATATTTTGATGAAATATTGTCAATTTTGAGAAAAAGCATAATTCAATAGGTAAAAATTATGATTGATCATTGTTGAAAAAAATACTTTTTTTCCTAAAAATCCGTAAAATTTTTTTATATTAGAGAAAATCCATTCCGGATTTTGTAGTCAAAGTCAAAAATGATTTTGAAATTTTCTTTTTTTTCAAAAATTATATTTATTCTGGCGTATGAAGGTGGGCATTTTTCTCCCGACGTCCACACGTACACTGAAACTACTTCGAATCAGAGCCGGTATAATACTTCGAGAGTGAGGATAGGTCTTCCAAAATACAATATCATACAATATGTCACGTTCAAAAACGTTCTTCTTTCGAAAAAAAATCGAGTAAAAATTATGTGCGCTCAAAGAGTTAAGAGGGCCGGATTCCCTGCAAAGTCGGTTTTCGTCGCGTGGCGAGCAGCAAGCTGCTGCGCGACTCTTCCCGTCGTACAGCCCGGCATTAGAGAACTCATTATTCACGAGGGGGCGATACGTCTTCCTCTGCGTCAGCTCATGGGGCCCGCTTTTAACTTTCGCATCGTGGCGATCCGCAAGAAGAAAGAGAGACGCCGATCTCGATCGCGCGTATCGCGATCGGCCGGCTGTTTCGCCGCTTCGTCAGGAGTCGAAATGAGAATAAGGCCGGCTCCCGCTTCGTAAGTCGCCTCGCCGATACGGAGTCGTCGCGGACCTCGCAGCGGGCGGCTCTCCCCCGAGCATTGCCGCGCGCGCCGACGAAGGAAACCCTCTCTCTCGCGAGGCGAAGCGCTCCGAGTGAAGATCGCAATCGAGCGCTTCGTGTATGTACGAACGATTAATATTCGCTTTCGGAGCAGTCCAATTAATTAAACCGCTTTGCTCGTGGCCGTTGATCACGCGAGGCGATCGGCTACATATGTGTACGACTCTCCCTTCTTCCTCCCCTCCCCTCCCTCCCCTTTTCCTTCCTTGTTGCATTTTGCATGATGAACGAATTCGTGCGGCTGTAAGTGGAAAATGCTAAGAGAGCTAAGCAGAGCCTGAGCGGGTCCCTCGTGACTCGCTGATTTTTTTTACCTCGCGTACAGAAAACTCCCTCGTAATGGATTAGCGGCGCAAAGTTCACGGAGCGAAACTTCGGCACGAACTCGGCGTATTCACTTCGCTTATTTCCAACGTGATAGCCGCGGTCGATTTGTGTTTCCGCTTTTTTCGCGCCGGAATTTCGTCCCGCGCGAAAAATTGCAAATTACCGTGGAAATCAATTCCTGCTTGTTAACGGTAATAAAATATTGCCGCCGCTCTGAACGTTATAAATTATATGCTGTTATAAAACTCGATTATAATACGCGGCACGCAACGAAATCTTGCCGATCGCGTAAGGAGAGCTTTTGAAACAGTTTATACGGCCCCCTCAGGGGAGGGGGGGACTTAAAATCACACATGGACAATGAACAACCAAGTGGGTTCGCGAGAGACCCTCATCTTCATCAGGGAAACGTGTCGCTCTCTCAATTGTTACTTTCACTCTCTTGTCATTATCATCAGATCGCGGATTTCAGCGGCGCCGTTGCATCGCATTCGTGCGCGCGTTTCTAGCTCGTTCACTGCTTCCCCATTGTTGCGCCTGCAACAACGGGTGAGCGCGCGCGAACCAGGCAACCCTGAAGAGGCTTAGAAAATGGTAGAAGAGCTGGTGGGATTGTTATCAGGCCGTCTTTCAAACAAGTCTGGCGAACTGGCGTTGCTCCAATTCGCTCGGCATTAGCTTTCAGGTACGGGAAAGAGAAAGAAAGAGAGAGAGAGAGAGAGAGAGAGAGAGAGAGAGAGAGAGAGAGAGAGAGAGAGAGAGAGAG
>NW_022639487.1:1638038-1657237 GCF_010583005.1 Odontomachus brunneus | reverse complement strand
AGAGAGAGAGAGAGAGAGAGAGAGAGAGAGAGAGAGAGAGAGAGAGAGAGAGGAGAATGGTCAGACGAAGAAAAGGGAAAAAAAGGAGAGAAAGAAAGGGGAAAGAAAAAAAAGAGAACTTACGAGTGCTAACGAAACACGACGATATTAGACGTTAATTAATAATGATTTCGATGATGAATACGCGCGCGGTTATACTTGCCAGGTTCGTCTCGCTTCCGGCTAATTAAAGCCTCGTCTACGCGGCTCCGAGGAAAATATCGCCGGCGATTTCCGTCGCGTCGGTTTTTGGCACGATTCCCGATTTCGGTTCTTTTCCCAGGATTCAACTGGTACGGACCAGCGACGAGAGAGAGGGACACGGTGGATGATCGTGTAAACCGGATACCATCCAAGTCCAATGTCGCAAATTTTCAGAGTCGACTGTTAAATCATGCCTGAGAGGAATGCGCAATCCCGTCCTCGAAGGGCTTTCCACGAGGAATACGAGAAACGTAGTTCTGTTATCGAGAAATCGTCTATATCCCTTCTTTCCTTTATATGCTTTGCCTTCCCCAGCATGCCAAGTTCATTAAATTACACACATAATGCACCGACGTGTGCGCGTTCCGAACGACAGCAAAACGCAACACGTAAGTGCAAAGCTCGTACGCCAACATTGTGCGGCTTCTCGGTCATAAGCAAGCGGAACCTGCATATTAAGCTGCAAGTAGAAACTTCAAGGGAACAACTTGTTCGCGCGTTTGACTGCGAAACGGACTAAGGCAGACTGCGGCGCGGCGGAGGCTAGGTCAAAAGTTCACACAGCTTGAGCTTTTGGCGTTTTCGGGTCCCGAAAGTTTTCGCAACCGATGTTGCGTTGTATACCTTAGCAAGAAGCCAGGTACCCGGGCGCGGGATTGCAGCAGTCAGTCGCAGTCAGTGGTGTTTGTACTTTGCAACACCGCGGCGGCGGACAGGCGTCGTCAGTGACGCGAAATATACAGCAAAGCGGACGAGCGGTGCGGAAGCGCGATATGAAAATGTAGATCCGAGAGAGCGACCGCAATGTTGTCGGGCTTCGTCCAAGCGATTATTAATTTAGCATCAGAATATAGCGTCAAGTGTCGTTGGTCAGATGGATCGCTGCACGTGATTCTTCGTCTATGATAATTCCACGCGTAATATCTCGAATACCGAGTGTAATCGCGCGTAGACGAGTGCGAGTATATTTCACGGAGAGAGAGAGAGAGACAGAGAGAGAGAGAGAGAGAGAGAATCAAAATGCGAATTTATACCTCTTTCCATAAACTTCAATATAGCGAGGAGCAACGGATACTTGCGCTCGCGCACGTTGAAATTTCCGCTCGAGATGAGCAGCGTTATAAAATCAAGTTAAATCTTCCACTCTCTACTCCACTCTATTCTCTCTGAACCGTTCAAACTTCTTCGGAGCGAACATTCGGCGATTGTGACGCGGCGAAACATGCGCGCGTGTTCCTAGTGACGTTACATATCCGCATTTGCACCTTGCGCGCCGGGAGTTAATAAATAATTGAATTACGCGACGTTCGCGGCGGCGATATAATACGGACACATGATGCCCGATAGTAATTTGCCTCGCGGACCTCCTCGCGCGATCGCCGTACGCCGGGCGTTAAAAGGGTGCATGCTGGTTATAAAGTGCATTGCGCCGCGGCCGACCTAATAGGTAATTACAACGTGGCGTGAACGTATCGCTGCCGGCTGGATGTAGGTACGTTTATAGGCGACTGCGCGCTATATGCACTCGGAAAAGCGTCTCGTATAGACTTTCTTTACGCGAACGCGTCGATGGCGTTCTCCATCGTGCATGCCAATGACCATCTCGTTGTTTTATCTTAAGTTAAAACACGAAGGTAGACGAGAGCACGTCGAGTTATGATCCGTCGGATATTCAAATTGACGTCTCGAATATTTAGCCGAGGCTATTTCGATGAAAGTGAAACTGCGCGGAAGATGAGAGTCGAAGAAAGGGGAGAACAGAGAGAAAAAGAGAGAGAGCGAGACAGAAAGAGAGAGAGGGAAAGAGAGAAGGATGAGTACAGTGGTGTAGCCAGGGAGGCGGGCTGAGGGGGCTGCAACCCCCCCCCCCCCGAAATTAATTTTTTGGGTTACGCTAAGTATGAGAAAAATGTTTTCGAATGACCTTTTTTTTGCTCGTTAAAAATAAAAAAGTACAGCTCCGCCCGAAACTTTTTTCTAGCTACGCCACTGGATGGGTGTGTTTTAATTTCACGATGTACATTGAGTTCAAATATTTTTTAAGTCGATTAGGAGTCCCGTGCGTTAAATTCGGAAAGGGGAGATAAGGCAGGCGAATCCCTTCGGTGAAGTAGTCTTACGTAAGGGGACTATCTCTTACACGTCGTCTTACCTGCGGCCCCACTGCGGCGCGTTCGGCGCGATCGATCAACGTTTTCACGCCCGAGAGCGGGAACATTAAATCGTGACTGGCGGATACCATTCCTCATCTTTTCTACATTCTTGAGAGCTTACGGGGCGCACACGAGAGAGAAAGAAAGAGAGAGAGAGAGAGAGAGAGAGAGACTCCGAAAATGACGATGAATTGTTGCTAGATGCAGAGGAAGGAAATTTACGACGCTGAGAAAACGCTGGCCTTTTTCGTTTGTCGCTGACGAGCTTTATTGCTGCGAATGACATTCGCAGTTCGCGTCAACTGTTTCGCTCGTCTTATTTGCAACTGCAAAGACAGCGCGTAACGAACGAGAGACGAGGGACCAGATTGATTGCGACGCATCGATACGTCAAAGCGCAGTTGGATTGAAATATCGGGAAACTACGTTTCGCATTAAACTCGGTATGCACGAGTCAAATTGGAATTTCGAACGACCGGTATACGCGCGCGTTAAGATCGAATGAAAGTCGATTGACGTTAATTTTTGATATACGTCCGATAGTGGCCGATGAAATATTCAAGCCCGCAAAGTGGAGCTTTTCTCGAAGATAGATCTAAAATTATTGAAATGACCTCGGGGGCACACGAATTATAAATAACACCGTCAGAGGCGTCCCCCGACCTAACTGAGTGGAGAGAGTTCTTTGCCACGTATGCCGCTAATTTCGCCGGGCCGTTCGCGTCAATTGTTGCTAATGCACTGCTCTGGTTCGAACGTGGCGCCGACCGCGAGACACATTGTTCGGCTAAAACTGCAGAAAGCCGCATACACGCGGTGGAAAGGCCGTGGCGGAACGAGGGCCGCGGTAATGGCGAAGGGGCAGAAGCGAAAGAAAATAATGATCCCTTGGCGAGTGCGGAATCGCGCACACGGGGAAACGGGAAATAAAATGGTCGACGCGGCCGCGCTGCCCATTTTGTAGATATTTAATGAAACGAAAATCACGCGGGCGATCCCCGGCTGATTGATGTATCGATCATTAGCGCTCCGCTTCTCTCCGGTGCGCGGTCGCGCATCGCCCGTCCATCGGCCGTCCATCGCCCCGTCCGGTGTCTTTTTATTCGACCACCCAGTATCATTGCGCTCGCCGGGTATCAATCACTGCCGCTGGCATTATTGGGCTGGTACTACCTTTACTGTTTATTTGCGGAAGAGGGAGAATAGGAGGCCGCAAGTGCGTCGAGGCACGATAGAGAGGCAAAAAAAGGAGGATGAGATAAGAAAGGGAGAGAAGCGTTTATAAGGGTGGATGATTGGATCGGTGAGTAGGAAGGCCAGGGGGGGGAGAGAGAGAGAGAGGAAAAAAGAGAGCGGGACCGATGACAACTGTCGAAGAACCCGGTCCCGCAGGGGGTGCGCGTCTCGGAGAAAGGGTCTCGGGCTGGCGCGCGTTAGGGTGGAAATTAAGCGTCATCGTTCCGGCGCGCGGCGGTTAGGTTGTATCAATATTAACGGCGCTTTCCATCGTCGTAAACGGCGCTCTCTCGTCGAATAAAACGAAAAATAATGCTGCGCGCGCGCAACATCCCTTCGCTGTTAACACCGTTCTCATTTTCACCGACGTTCACCCGCTCTCGGCCCCTTTTCGCCGATTGCGTCATAGTACCACCGTAACTCGTATGAATCATCCTCGAATCGAGCTGCAATTCGCGCATTTAGGCACAAAGGAAAACGGCTAGAAAATTGACCAATTACAGTCGATTATTCTTGTGGGAAGAATCCACAGCTGCGATTGGTCAATTTACAGCTTACTGCTTACACTCTCCTATGTGTTCTCGCATTTAAATTTCCGTAACCGTAGACGTAAGATGTAAACTTAAGTTGAAAAATCATTCAGGATATATCACTTTATCTTTGCGTATTCTGGAAGATTTTGTCTACAGTACGCCAAGATAATGCAATATCCTGGTTGGTTCTTCAGCTTAAGTTTACGTATTATTACGGTTACGGAAGTTTATATACGGGAGCCCTTAGGGTCTTCATATACAAACAATAACATAAGACGTAACAATAACATAAGACGTACCGCAAGAATTGATGAATTACAATCGAGTATTCATAAAAATAGCGACCTTATGATTCGACGATATTCAACGTGATTGATCAATTCTTGCGGTACACTGTTTGGTTACTACATGATGATTACACAACTTCCCGAATCAAATTGCAACACTCCTGGTCGCCATAAATTAAGAGACACTGCTGATGCGTTCTCGCGCTGTAATCAGTTATCACAGGAATCGAAGAGACAATATAAATAGATGTGATTAATATAACATTCAAATATTGTTATTCTCCCGTAGTTTAAATTATGTAAGTAGTTCAAATTATGTAAGTAATTTCTCGTAGTTTAAGTTACTTGTGAATTTTGAAGATTTAACTATATTCCTTTATTAGTTAATTACAACGCGAACACGACAGCAGTGTTTCGTAATTGTGACATTCAGAAGCGCTACAATTTTATTCGGAAAAATGTGTGGCCATCCTTTAGGCTAATTGAATTTGTAGATTGCAAAACAGCTTAGAACGGTGAACTTCAGAGCGTAGCCAATGGTCCAAGAGAACAAATTAATCAAATACGTTCTCTCATTGGACCATCGGCTACACTTTGAAGTGTATTGTGTCTAAGCCGTTTTACGATCCACTATACACTCAGTTGCATTGATGCTATACCATTCACTAGATTGATAATTACTAGAAAATTTCAACCAGCCATGTCCGTTTCTAACTGATCGTTTTTCGTGACTGTTGATTCATCAGGCAAGTTTTGAATGTGTCAAAACAGAAGTGACATTTTGACAGCTTGACGTTTCTTACATACGTGTTTTTATCAGAAGGTTATCCGCTCACGTGTAATGCACAATCAGTAAAAAAAGAGTAAGAATATTAAAAATAAGTAAAAAATATTTTTAAATATTTTTTTTTACTTAAAATGTTGTTTTCGAATATAGTAAAGCAGAATGTTTATTAATATTCTGGGACGCTCAAATAATGAATAGTTTGAGGGAAAATAGTGTGAAAATATTAAAATATTAACACGAAAAGCTGTCAAAATGTTACTTATATTTTGACACATTCTCGCTTGCCGGATGAATTAATAGTAGTGAGAAACGATCAACTAGTAACAGACACGGTTGGTCAAAACTTTTTAGTGACTATTGATCTGGTGAATGGTATAGCATCAATGCAACTGAGTGTACGTCTTACATTACTATGTTATGTCAATTTGGCCCTTAGATCAGGGACACACAGAAAAACTGAAGCTGTAAGAAAATTGACACAGCCGACGATTCCTCCTACGGACAAAAGTAATTGATTATGACAGGTTAGTTTTGTCAATGTTTGAGCTTACTGCTTAAGTCTTTTTGTGCGTCTCTTACTGCCGCGTTGGAGTGTGCGGATCGCGTGCTTCGTCTTTCGAGGAAGTCTGTGATTACAACGAAAGGCTAGCGTCAACGTAGCCGCGCGACACGTATCTCGCCAGGAAACTTCTGAAGCTTCGGACAGCTTCGGAGATGTAGGAATCCCGTGACACCTAGAGGGAAAATAGGATTACGCGTAGCCTTAAGTTATTCATTATATGTAGGACAGGGAAGAGATAGCTGCTCACGGCCGAACGGAAAGCGGAAACTGCTGAAACTCGCCCTCTCTCTCTCTCTCTCTCTCTCTCTCTCTCTCTCTCTCGCACGCGCGCCAACTTCACAGCCCGCCACGACGGGTAATCGCAGAGTCGCACGATCTTCCAGTATCATGTAACGGCCAACCCTACTGGAACGTATCGTTTCCGTATACGTTTACTCGAAGTTGTTACGTTATTACGAGGCGCGCGCGCAACGACGTTGAGTTTACCGTTCGCCAAACTATTCCGGACCGGATTACTGATCTCTTCCTGAAGCACCTCCGATCGCGATTTTGGCGCGCAATTTCGCAAATCTGATAGTTGACTACGGCAGCACATTTACGTTTCTGGCATTCCTGGCTGACCGAACCCAACAGTTACCCAGAGGTACACGTTTCCAGATCATTATCTAACGCCGTATTCGTATTTAGCTTCGCAACAGGGCCACGTCCAAAAATTCCGCGCCGATCGATGCGCGCCAACTTCTCTTATTGCTGAATTACTTGCAGCTACCGATAATTCCCCCGTAGAGTGCATAGTCGTGCAATGCGGTCGTCGACCGATAACAATCTTGTTTCGGCGCAGTGACGAAAACGCGAGACGCCCGTAAGTATCCATTTTGGAGTGCGGTTAATCGACCTTTTCATCAAATCACGCGCAATTTCGGGAACAGTTTAACGTAACAATATGACTCCATTAACTCGCACGCGTGTGAGCGCGCGTGCGTGAGTGCGTGCGTGCGCGCATAGATGTGTGCGTGGTGGTGCTGAGAATTTTTTGAAAACCTGATTACACAGCCGACATACACCAGCGGCGACGACGGCAGCGGCAGCGCGGCGGGATTACCGTGTAGTGATGTCGTAAACCGATAGTGGTGGTGGGATTGTTTCCATTCAAATCCGAAACACAATCGATCCACGGTAAAGCCCGGAATGCGCCGCGTCGATTTTCCGTCTGATACATTGTTACGAAATATTTGCGCGAGTACGCATTCGTTACCCCATCGAAACAATAACGATCTAGCCATTGTGAGGAGGAACGGAGCCACCGCGCCGCGCCGCGCTCATGCAACGTTCGCGACGTTTTCTATTTACCCCCTTCCCCAACCCTTTCCATAGGCGAAAATCACGAGTCAACGTAACGCCGCGTTCTCGCTTAATATCGTTGTGCGCGAATTCTACTGTGTAATATGATTGCCAGACTGCAGCCCTTTAGTTCCGAGATACTCCGCGGGAATATCCATCGTGACAGACGTCTTGAATCGCGAGTTTTGCCGGCGCCACGACGAGAGAGATCCTGGTCGTGCGATATACTGGGAATTCTACGACGTGTTCCCATTCCTCGAGGCGGCGAATGTAATGAGAACAGAGACCTCAATATATGTATACAGAGTCACGGACACGCGGCCTAGGCATCAGTTAATTGAAGTTAATTATAGTGTCAGGGGTGATCACTTTCGCGTTCATCCGAGAGATAAAGCAGCGATCGCAGAGTCGCCGCTTCGTCGCGATCCGCATCGGTAAACGTACGTCTTCGCTGTCGTCCAGATGAGTCTGAACGCGCGTGCTCCTCCCGGCGGGAAGAAAACTCGAGGAGAACTCGCGAAATAATCGGCTGCGTCCGGTGTCAATGTCGACGCTGAAACTGCGCGATCGAGTAACGAGACGATAAATTGCCGGCGCAAACCGCGAGAGGCCAATATTATTTACTCGTATGTTACGGCAAAACTGATGGGACAGGCATTCATATTGGATAAAGCGGGATCGAAAACTGGCAACTCGAATTTACGTTCGCCGTGAAAGTTATTATCTATAACAGATCATAATTTCGTTCCGCCTGCAGCAAGACACAAACACACACACACATGCACGGGCGTTCGGGCGGTAAAACGATCCCCTCCTCCCTTTTTTTTTTGGAATTACTTGCGCACACCATGCGGACCACCAGATCGCGTTCCTATCAGATTACACGGAATTTCGGAAACAATTCTGATTCGGTAATGGCCCGGACCATTGCCCCGCTCGCCTGACGCCAATTTCGGGTATTTTGCGAAACCTGATTAATCGGTTTGCACAAGCCATCGCGCGATATCACCGCGACGAGCGATGGAGTCCCTATCGATGATGGAGATAATCGCGTAACGAAATGATTTTCGCCGTTCTCCTCTTTTCGCCGTGTATTTCCGGCTGTATGGCAGTCGAGATGGCAGCGCTAACGATGCAATTTTTCGCAAAGCGAACACGCGATGGATCGTGTTGTTGAGACGTGTTCCGCCAATATCGGCGGAAATTACCGTCCATCTGTCGCGTCAAGACGACGCCGAACGATACAGTTAAGTTGTAACGCCGCGTAACGACTCGACGTGAAAGTGTTCAGTTTTTCCTTCTGGCGATTATCGATTCGGCAGCGAGGCACGGTCTAAAGAAATCAGCGTGCGCGCGATGTTACGAGCTACCTTGCCTCGCGTGTGAGCCGCGCGAATCAACCGCTGCCGGGGAAAACTTTGCCGCGTAATGGGCTGAATTTTTGACTCGACCTACGCCCGCTTAGAAAATATCCCCATTGATTTACGGCATGGCAGCGTGTAATTACCTAATTAACTAAAGCGTCGATTATCGCGTAGGCATCGAGTATTAATAAACGAAAATCCGATTTCGTCGCGTCGTCGCGCACGGATCATCACGTCGCGTTAAAAAAATGTTTTGCCGATCCAGGTAGAATTCTAAATGTCACAACGAAAATTTATCGCTGTTTTTTGTATCTGCTGACTGCAAAATTGTGTCTGTGATATAATATAGAATCTGCAGCGGCAGCGTTCTGGCAATGTCCGCTAGCAAATTTAGGGTGCGAGGATTGTACATTCGTTTGTCTCTTATCGCTGATCTCCTTTGTCAACTACAGTTTCTATAAGAAGAGTGGCTGGCTTTAGTCTGGATAAGCGCCACAGAGGAGAGACCTTTTTGCTAAATTTCGCAAACAGTTCAGGTAGAAATTCCGTCCCCCTATCATCTGTTTATTGATTAAATACAGAATGTACGCGACATATATATGCGACAGTGTTTGTTAATCATTTATCCATTTGAGCTAATTTCTCGTATCTAAATAATTTTCGTTGTAAATGCAATATTACTTTTCATGATTAATCAGTGCGCAACTTATCTCTCTCTGTTGAAATTAATAATCTTTGTTAATTTCTCACACGAATCAGGAATTGAATTCGAGCATTTCGGCGCTCAACGAGCAGCCAAACAGTCTCGCGTGGCTAAGAAGTGATTACAGTTTTTTATACACGATCAGTTAAGAGTAAACAATGTTTCTAATTCTGTTTAATGTATGTGTCTCTTTTCTATATATCAGTTTGTACATCAATGCTAGTTTACAATACACGGAATATTCGAGAAGGTACCGAACGTTGGCTTCACAAGAATCACATCGTTTAGCGAAAGGGCTACTTGCTTCGTGAAATTAAGTTGAAACACATTTCACTTCTCACTTAGCCGTGATCTCTCACCAATCCTTCTTAGCTTCGCCAGACTGTGCTTCGGTTGCAGCAATATCGACGTTGCTTTTTGTACACACGCGCGTCTCACTTCACTTATATTCTTTGGCGTTAAATATACTTTTTTGTTGTGTAAAAAGCCTTCTCGAATACCCGTTTGTGAACATTACCCGTTACTGCGAACATTACAAAAATTTATTAGAGACATCAATATTTGAATCCGACCTCAGCTTTTTTCTCACATTTGCTAAATTTCCCTTGAACAATCTATCTGCGACGGAACATCAACAAATTCGCAGACGCTGTTTCAAACACACACTCTCTCTCTGTCTTTCTCCTTCTTCTCTTCTCACGTTCGGCGCACATGATACGGCGACCACAAGGTGGATAATACCCCGGATTCGACGCGACTCGCGTCGTGCAACGGCAACATATCGCGAATACGATACCGGCATTTGTTACGCGAAACGAAATTCGCGACCGCCACGGCACGCCGTGGCGCAGCGATAGGAATAGTCGGGCTTAACACCGCGCGGCTAGAAATTAATTCTCGCGGCTGCGCGCTGTCCTTGCTCCTTGCGAGTTACGCCCGGTATCAGGTGGAGGCATTATTTAGTGTCAGCCAATTAACATGCCGGCGCGATCATGAGTGTTCACCTCGTCCGTCTCGCGGCCATCGATCGTGGAGTCCCTTTTCGTACCGCGCCGTAACTACGGGGGCAAAATTGCACGCTGAGCGATAATATCGGACTCGTGTTTCAGGCACGCTATCCCCTGAACGGCTACGGAGAGAAATAGCTCGCACAGAGACTCACGAGAAAGGGGCAGAGACGAAGCGGGAGCGGGAGAATTGCGCGAGCTTCGGGCTGGGTCTCGCGAAAATTTCAAGCATAGCAGATTCGATCGCGCGATTTTGCTCGATCTGTCGCTTCGATTTACGAGCGTTAATACGACGCTCTCGCGTTTGTTCGCGCTCGTTTCTTGTTAATGAAACGGTACACACGGACCATTCGTCATTCCGATGCTCACTGTGTTGCACACAATGCGCAATTATTGATCGATACATGGCGATTCCTAAAAAAGACGTCGTGGAAGAGATGGAGCTCGAATGGAGCGCAAAAATTCGCGACGCCTGCTAGCAATAATTAAAGGCGAGTCTAGACCGTGGCGCTTGACACGCGTCACCTTGTAGCGTAAGAATAAACGTGAGCTATCGAAATATAATAGCGTCCCAGTGCGGCGCGTGACAGTCGACGGCATGATTTTTGCGATTCCCATTTATCCTCCGCCGACGCCATCAGCACTTGACGCTCCTGTTTTTTTAATTTCGCCATTTGTCTTGCTAATGTGTCCTTTCCGATTCGCCGTGTTTGCTGAACGATTTATCAGGCGCGATAACAGCTACGCGATCGCATAACGCGGGGCTGAAAGCGCGTTCTAAAGAATTGCCACCTGTCTCATCCGATTAATCCTCTGAGCGCACTCTGAGCACGCACGCGCGCGCGCAAACACACACACACACAGCACGCGTCAATACTATCCGAAAACGGACCTAAACAACACATCGAGTGGCAATCGGAACGATATCACAAACGGCCTTCACGCCCGAAACGTTATTCAATATCGCACACTGTTGCTCCTAACTGCGTTAAACAACGCATATTGCACGCGCAGCCGTTTAATAACGCGGTTTCGGCGCTGTCTGGTAGTGTAATGGCGACATGCGAGTGAAAGACACACACGATGGACGGAATAGTTGCATAAGTTAGCGGCAATTTTGTCGCGTAATTATCTCAGAGCGCGACGCGAAATTTCAGATTCCTCCCTTTATGAAGTCGTAATGAGACCTCGGAATAGAGAACACCCACGTTTGTAATAATTCGCTCTTTTTAAATATTTGAACTTCTTAAAACAGGAACAATGCGAGCCGCGCCGTTTCGTTTCGCTTCCGTTTGACTGTATTACGCGAATTTCACGCGATTATGCGCTACATTGCACTGAAATATACGAAACTCACATTGGAATTTCACCACGTTAGCATCTCGACAAAGGCTCGTCCGAGAGTTTCGCACGACATTAAAGACATCCACGCTTTCGCGTACGAGTCTACCGAGTCTCTCGATATTCGCTGCTGGCGATCATCCGCGCGCGGTATCCCTGGGAAGTATTGTGCTCGGCGTGCATGCTTAAGCTCTCGCCGAGGTCGTGGCGAGGCTTTGCGGACGGTTTTCGGTGAAAAGCTGTCCGAGCCGACGCGCTGAGCCCGCTTTTACGATTGCTTTTCCCGACTTGGTTGGGTTTAGGGATGTGGCTTCAAAAGTGGACCATGGCACGATAGAACTTCTCGCACACATACACACACACACAGATACACACGAGAAAGCGCGCGCTTCGAGCTTTACACACAATTCTAAGATGGAGGTCCCGGAAGGGTCGCTATACCGCCATCAAGAAACACTCCATCGATCTGACGTAAATAAGATCCGGCGAAGTCTTTTGTAGGAGTTTCCTCCTCTCTGGGAAAAGCCGCCTCCGTCGACGTTGAAATTCGAGCGTCTGTGTGCCGACACGCCGTGAATATTATGCGGCTGGTTCTAATGATATTAAGGCATCAAGGACGGCGGGCGAGAAGCTTTCTCCTGGTGGATGATATTGCCGGGAGGAGAAGGCGACGCGAGAGAAAAAGCGGTAGGGCAAGGTAGGAGGACTCGACGCTTAGGTTCTTTCTCCTTGTACTCGAATATCCGTGGCTCGATCCGCGAAGCGTTAATACGGCGTAGGCAGGATAATCACGCTCTTTTGTAAACCTCGGGCCCACTTTCTAGCACTCCGCTTCCCGTCGACGTTTCCTTTGGTATCACTTGGTGCCGGCAACTTTTGCTACGAGAGGTTAAAGCACTCGCGACCCTTGCCCTTCGCCCAGGTTGCCTATCGCTTACATAAAGAAAATGGGTCGCTCGCCGCACCACCACCACCACCACGACTACCACCACGTCCGCAACACCGTTAAATTCCCGCGCGCTTTGTCCGGCCCTCGCCGAAATTGGATACACGCGGGCCAAACGGCTGATTTGCATTTATGGTCGCGAGGCAAATGTATACACGCTTCCTGTAATTTTGAAGCGCCTTCCACGGATATTCGTAACACGAATACTCGGGTGAAATCCTTTTAACATACATAAATAATGATGGTGACACGCTACGCCGTAATGTGAGTCGTCAAGTATCGCGGAAATAGATTTCCGCGGCACTGCCGTAAAGTAACATCTTGTCTCACGATAACGACGACGACGACAACGACAACGACGACAACGAGGACGAGGACGGCGGCAGCTCGAGTTTACGTCGCGTCTTATGTCGCTTCATCATATTATAATCCCCGTATGTCCGCGGCAGAGTCGACCATTTGGACTTTGTCCTACTCGAAAATAACGCAGTCGTCGCGCAGAAAGCTCTGAAAGGAGAAGAAAGTGGAATTTTGCTCGGTAATCTTGTCCTTCGGGGCGCATGAGGAGACCGTCGATGCCGAAGACATTCGTCACATGGTGGAACGTACACGAAGACTCACGCACATTGAGTCGTTGAATCAGACAATGTATAGCAGTCGTGAAGGGGTAGTGACTGGTGGTTACCGGTTCGGAGAATGATGCACGTTCGGGACGTGCGGCGTGACACCCTTCCTTTCCTTTCGCCGTGCCCGCCCACCCACTCACCCTGCCGTCACTGTGTCGTAACGGCTGCACCCGAGGGATTTGGGTTTATGGCGCTCGCCACTCGTTGTCGTGTCTTGGATCGTTTGTTTAGCGCGCGCCCGTTTCAGTATTAAAGCCCGCTCTCGTCGGCGCGTATCCCGTCTTTGCCGCGTTATCTCACGCTTTATGGCGTCTAATGCTCCGAGCACACGGCCAGAGATTAATTCACGCGCGTACAATCTCGCGCGCGTTTGTCGGTTCGTTTACTTTTACCCACTGCTTCCCGTGGAAATTTGCAATTGAATTTCCTCCGGCGCGCGAGCGTCGATTAGATTCGACCGGCCGGCGGCCAGTCGGTTGCTTGCCGACCATCTTGGCGGTTTTTCGCGAGTTTTATAAATTTAACAGATAACGCGCTGCTCGTCGCTTAATTTTAAATAAACTCTGCTCAAGCGAGATTCAATTCATGAGCGTTAGTTACGAGATATTTAAAGTTGGACGTTAAGAAGTTGCGAAATGGATGATGTTTAATCAAATTCTCGCTGGAAAGAAACTCGATTTTAAATTGCTCCCGGTATCTGTAATTGAAGTCCGTGCTCAGGACAGAAAAATGTAAGAATCAGCAGCAGTTAGTAATATTAGCGAAGGTGGCAGTAATAACAATTGTCTAATGGATATAGCGCGTTTTATTAGCTCGGCTCTTTTATCCTTCAATTTTGCCTCACGATGAAAATTTAAATCAGGCCTGCCGTGTATATATATATATATATATATATATATATATATATATATATATATATATATATATAAGAAACGCAGCAACTTTTCTCAACGTTATATTTAACCGGGTTATTACTTGGTAATTAAGTTTCAAATTCTATTAAAGTGAAATTTTCTCCGGATTAATCGGGATGTAAAGTTCTACGACTTATTTACGCTTTCGGCACCCGGCCTGTCGAAGTACTTCGTTTTCCATAATTAACTGGCACTTTAATCGACCTATTGCTCGAACGTTCGGAGCCTGAGAAAAATTTCTTCCTCGCGCACATTGAAGAACATTATTTCGAATCCCGAGTTGGATAAGCGCGCGTACAACGCACGAGTGTGTTTCGCACCAGCTGCGCTCAATCGAATTCAATCGACGACACGCACAATAATGAAGTGTCTCAAAACTCCGCTCCATCGAGACTTTGCGGCCGCGAGAAGAATTCGTCCCGCGCGTCCTGCACGAAAACACGATTTGCATGCAGGAAGAGTCGTAGCAACGAGAACGCGGATGATAGCGCGGCAATGGATCATATCCGGGTGTTACCTAAAATTACAGACAGATTACGAGTCGATTCTCGGCCCGATGCGATAAAATCGCGGCAAGATTCCCAAGCGTGGGGAACATTCTAAATCAATCATTCCTTCCTCCTTCTCCTACGATCGCGGCGGTGTTACGCGTATGCACGACGGAGACACGTGGCCCATCATCATCTCTCTCTCTCTCTCGCTCTCGCTCTCTTTCTCGTGGCGGCGGTGGTGACTTCGCTCGTTTGTTCGTGAGTGAGCGAGTGGCACGATCACCTGCTATGACGCCGGTAAGATCGCATGTCAAGCCGCAAAGAGCTCGGCTTCTTTGCATCGTCCACTCTCACCTTCCTCGAGACGACGCTCCTACCTCGGCGCATGTGACCTCTCTCACACATGAGGAGGCGACACGCGTATGCCGGGCACGCAGCTCTCATAAATAATGGCGACTGTTGGCGCGAGAGCTCGTCGCGGCGGCGGAAGCGCGAAAAGTAGCTTCGAAAGCTCCCTACGAAGTCGTCCCGATATTGCATTATTACTTTTGGGTCGGGCGATTCGTAGGTCGTCGTAGAGCGCGAGAGTGAGTGAGAGAGGGTAAGGATAAGGAGCGGAGTTGTGCGAACGTGGGTCGGTCGACGACGGGGCGGCTTCTCGTTCAGCAGTGAAAGATCGGATAAAGATTGCCGCACGTACCGATTCTCTTCTTCGTTCTCGAGCGCGCGCCATATAGGGCGAGCTGCCGGCTGCCGCCGAATGGAGATTCCCCATAAATTTTACGTCGTGGTCGACGATAACCACCCGGGACACGGCGGAAAGAGGTTGCGGCCATGGTGGTCGCACCTCCGATGTAGCGCCGCCAGAAAAGGGTGTTACATACGGAGCAAGAGAAATGTTTCTGCCGGCGTAATATCTAGCTGGCGTTTCCCCCCCCCCCTCTCTCTCTCTCTCTTTTTCCTCTCTTCGGTATATTCGCGCAATTACATTCCCAGAGACACAATTCTGCGCGCGATACACGCACCATTTAGTGTATGTACGCATAAAATTTAATTAATCCCGATACTTTCTACCTTTTCTCTTGTAACGTGTCGCACTTTTACTTATATTTGCAAATGTACATCTAATGAAGATGACTTTGAAAAAAGCTGAAGACCAGTGAGTTTCAGATGTTAAGTAGACAACGCACAGAAAAATGCGTACTGCACTCGAGTAAATGTTACTTGTTTCAAGTATTTCCTTGATTTATATATATCCACATAGATATAAGCTTATCATGAGCATCAAATTTGTTTAAAATACATTCTGAATCCTAATAGGTTTCTTTTTCGATAAAGTTTCATAATATTCGCGTAAAGAGAATAAATACTTCTTTCGAGTATAACAATAGATTTTTTCAAAATTGTGATGAGTGTATGTTAAGACTGTCAACAGAAAAATATTCTTTGTTGAAAATAATCATTACTCAAAAAGAGGAAAGTAAATGGTCACTTTTCTCAGCGACCAGTCTGGAATGATATTCTTCTCTGTGTAGCGATCAATCGAGGATACGCAAGTTCCGATGAGCCGCGTCCAGCTTGCTAATAAAAATCACGTTTGACCGATTTCTCTGGGACTGATGGGCGGGAAGAACAACAGAGGTACATTTTCTTTCCCGGTCGATTCTCGCACTCTATTTTCTCGCTTCCGCCCTTCCTTGACCGCGTGCGCGCGTTGTCGTGTTACTGCGACCCTCGCCATAATTTACATCGACGAACACACCGTATTAGCAATAATTGATGGATAAAAGCATACATGTCAGGCATACATGCTTATATGAACCACCGACGCACGCATTAATCTCTCGCCGACGTTTAAAAAAAGCTGGAAAACTTGACGGACCATTATTCACCCTGCCTGGCTGATGATTATTTACGATAACGGACGAGAGTACGCTTGTTCGGTGTCTTTCCGCGTAACCGCGTCGAGGTAGAATGTAATTCGGATGTAATGAGAGAGGATACTCGACGACAATCATACGCGGAAACGTAATCGCGCCCGTCCGCCTTGCTCGTTCCTTGCTAGTTTGTCGCTCTCGCGTTCACGCGCGCGCGTGCACACACACACACACACACACACACACACACACACACACACACACACACACACACACACACACACACACACACACACACACACACACACACACACACACACACACACACACACACACACACACACACACACACACACACACACACACACACACACACACACACACACACACACACACACACACACACACACACACACACACACACACACACACACACACACACACACACACACACACACACGGTTACATATTTCGCTCACGTGTGTATAAAAATAAGCTATGAATTTATTTGTCACGTGCAATCTCTCGCGTTCGCCGTTCGCATGCGTTAGGAGCGAATCCGGTTTAGAATGCGTGAAGCATGCGCGCGAGCTAAAAAATCGGCCACAATAATTCAAGGTGCATGCAGCTCTCGCGCGGCGCAATTAATTCAACGTCAGCCCCACGGATGATACCGGTCGAATCAGTATTTTCATTTTCCGTTTCCCAAGTGAAATATGCGGCGATTCATATGAGTTGATTAACATACTATGAGGATGCCGCCGTGACCGCCGCCGCCGCCACCGTTGGGCCGAACCGCGCGTTTAAATATTACTTTGTGCGGTAAAGCGAAGAATAATGGGTTCTCGGACGTTCATTACGGGTACGCATTACGGAGATTGATTATGCTCTACGATGTGGATTCGTAAGGGTTACTGATATCGCGTTTACACGCTACCGTAATACAACGAATTACGCTAACTTATTGCGAGAGTCCATTCTCTCTCTCTCCCTCTCACACACGCGCGCGCGCAACGACTCGGTCGAATTTGAGATTCTTGGCTACTCGCCGCGCAGCTATGATTTATGATGTCAGGAGCAGGAAAATGTACGTCCAAAATTCCTACAAAGTATGTCAAAATAAAAAAATCTATCCGAAAAGTGGCACATGCGATCGATTAAGCACACCTCGAAAATACTCGAAAAATACTTCCTTTCCTTTTGCTCCAACAATCAATAAATAACCGTAAAATTAACGTGAAGAAATAATGAGAAAATGTAGGTTAAAAAAGAAGGTTGCATGTCACGTTAACTTCACAATTACTTACTGATTGTCAAAACAAATGGAGTGTTTTAGAAGTGTGCCTAATCGATCGCAAGTGTCACGTCTCGTGGATACATCTTTTTATTTCGATGTACTTTGTAAGAATTTTAAGCATGCATTTCCTCGCTTCTGATGTCATCAATCAAAAGTTCCGCCAGAGGCTTTGAGCGTCACTTATATTTCATGCTTATACATCGCGTATCCGGAAGTAATCGGTGGTGTTCAGGCGATACTTGAACGATACTGAACCCAGCAAACATTTAACATTTATTTTCTTATAGCGTATTCACACGTACACATATTGTATATATGTACGTATGTATGTATGCAGGACAACAGTATATCATTTTTTTTAACATTGTACGCGCTACCATAGCTTGAGTTTTACCGCAGTATGCCGGCTCCAAATTTAGTATTATGAGAATTAGCGCTAACTTATTGGGCTTTTAACGCCAGAAATGGCGTATTGTACATGTGCATAATGAACACTTTCGAATGCAAATCGTAGCGTAACGGTCGTTGTCGAGATTTACTATTATTCGATGTACTTGCCGCCGCAAGTAGGGTTTATTATCCGGTTAAGGTATATATATGCGCCTTAATGCCGCGAGCCCCCCTCGCGTACATTATCATGAGCGTGAAAATTATTATGACTGTAAAAGTCATAGTGTCCTTAGCACGCGTTAAGGAGATATTTATTCCCGCCCCGTGGGCATTACCCCTAGCGATACAAAGTGATAAATGGTGAGACGTCGCGCGAAATTTCGAAGGACGGACTTTTCGAAATTTATTTTTTAGATGCGCTCTCTCGCGCGCGCTGCGGAAGCATTTTCTAACGTCGTCTCTCGCCGAGGTCATCTTTTATTCCTATCTCGTATCAAAGAAGTTTATGAAGCATCGCGCATCCGACACCGGAAGGAAGAGACTGTCTTCGAGAATGATGAATCACCGAAAACGTACAGGAGGATAATTCAGGTTGCATCAACCTCTGCCGTCCTCGCGAATCCCGCAGCTTCCCTTCGAGCTCTGCGATAACGACGTACCGGGGAAGTTGTTTATTAGTAACTGACGCTTATCTTTACACGGGCCAGCCACTTCAGTATCAGAGGCGGCGTGGTTACACAATGCCATAATCGCGCAGAAGCTCGACGATTTTAAAAGCGCGCCTAATGATTACACGTTGGAAAAACACAACAATGTTTCATGATTTGATTATTTGCAGATCTCACCTGTGAAATATAATCTCATAAATTTAATTCTTTCACTTGTTTTTTTTTCTTTTTTTTACGTCGGAAATATCTACGTGACTAATGAAATGCAAACGATCGTGCTTTTTATCGCAAATAATTTTTCACCATCGATATATTTATGCCGATAATATAATATAAAAATATATTACCTTTTTTGTTTATTTAAAGACTAATGACGCTGCGCAAAAATTGAAATCCGAATCGTAAGATATACGCGTCCTCCCTCCCCCCCCCC
>NW_022639487.1:1636708-1637936 GCF_010583005.1 Odontomachus brunneus | reverse complement strand
CCCCTTCCTGGCCGTTCTCCATTTCGACTTTTCTATCCACGAGGCTGTTTGTTAACCACGAATCACAGCGCTTTAATAGTCACTTGCATGTACTGTTGCATCTTTTGTACGGCTAATTAGACGGTAATATAGTCATTTGGAAGGAAATAGACGTCGGCTAATGTCGGCTTCGTTGTGAACGAGCCTGTAAAACGCGCTGGCATCGCCAAGGGGGTCGGCAGAAAACGGTAAGGACCATCCTGGGAACGCTTCGTCATCTCTGATAACTCTCGTGGACCTCCAGCCTCGCGAATCCCTCGGCATCCCCAGCCCCACGAAAACTACCCCATTGCGCAGTTATCTCGGGCCCTTCTAGTATGATCAGACACTTCGCCTACCGCCGTCCTACATTTTGCCGGCAGGTAAAAAGAGGAGACAAAACGCCCAGAGAGAGAAGACCGAAGATTAAAAATTCTCTACCGCGATAAGGCCAATTTTCGGCTAAGCCGCGACTCTTGACGACCGGGGACTCTCTTCGCAGAGAGCATATAATGATACGTTTTTTTCCCCGAGATCGACGCTTATTTTCTCCGTGGAGTCTCAGAGTCCCCTTCGTTTTCAATTACGTATCCGTCAATCTTGACATCGGCGGGATTCGAACACGAGCAATGTGCTCGTGTGGTTCAAAAGGATCTATTATTAACAAGCAGAGCCAATGTGAACAAGTTATTTTGAAATATCATAAGTCACATACTTGGAAAATCCATTTAAAATAAACGAACGAAAGCGCGATGTTCGCTTATACATTTCTATTGTAAATTTAATTGAAATTTCGAGAGAGTGATATAAATATCCATAGACACACACGACAAGTATCTCTAAATGTGGAACCTAGACCAAAATTAAAATCAATCTATCCCGGAACTTTATGCCCCCGAATAACAAGGACATTCACACATAATTGACATATTTTCGGCATTTTAGACACTTTTAAAATTAATTATTATAGGATATGATAATTATCGACTATAACGGAGCACACTCCAATGACTTCCACCTTGATATATATTATCAAGGATACTCTTCTAAGTGACATTCAAGAAGTTTTAGCCGTCGTTCGTTGTTAAAAAATTATTTACAAAAGAAATTCCACAAATAGAATGTAATATTCCGACACTGTGTACATATTTAAGAAAACGAAACATGTAAAGGTGCATACGCACGCGCACACACACACACACACACACAC
>NW_022639487.1:1629636-1630212 GCF_010583005.1 Odontomachus brunneus | reverse complement strand
TAAAGAGCGTAACTTTGAAGCCTCTTAACTCGAAAAGTACTTAACGAAAAAATACTTAAGTATAGTGTTTTGGAAAGCTCTCGAGATAAGCTACAAGAATATATAATAAAAAATGGGGGTATCCATTTAAAAACATCATTGTGACCTTGACCTGATCTTTATGACGCAACTCAAGGTCAAACTGCTAATATCATAAAATAGATCTTTTTAAACTCTACAACTTTTGTATTTAACATTTTTTTATACAATGCTTTGTTTTCGAGATATTCAGGTATTCCGGTATATAATATTCACCCTGTATATACATACGCATCCACCGCGAGCGCGCCCTGTCGGGCGGGCGAGCGCGTTTACTGGCGAGCAGTGTGTGTGTATGTGTGTTTAGTAGGCATCTTCTTAGCTTACAAATTCGATATTTTTGTATATACAGTGTCAAAAAATTACATTCATTTTATGCAACTTTTTTTGCTAATAATTTTTAACAAACAATGAGCGACAGCTAAAACCTTTTGATTGTCACTCAGGACAGTGTCCTTGATAATATATATCAAGTGGTGGAGGTCATTGAAGTGTGCT
>NW_022639487.1:1629453-1629626 GCF_010583005.1 Odontomachus brunneus | reverse complement strand
CACACACACACACACACACACACTATTCGCCAGCAAGCGCGCTCACTCGCCCGACAGGGTGGGCTCGCGATGGGTGCGTATGTTCTTACTATACAGGGTGAATATTATATACCGGAACACCTGAATATCTCGAAAACAAAGCGTTGTATAAAAAAATGTTAAATACAAAAGTT
>NW_022639487.1:1604965-1625967 GCF_010583005.1 Odontomachus brunneus | reverse complement strand
GAAAAAATACTTAAGTATAGTGTTTTGGAAAGCTCTCGAGATAAGCTACAAGAATATATAATAAAAAATGGGGGTATCCATTTAAAAACATCATTGTGACCTTGACCTGATCTTTATGACGCAACTCAAGGTCAAACTGCTAATATCATAAAATAGATCTTTTTAAACTCTACAACTTTTGTATTTAACATTTTTTTATACAATGCTTTGTTTTCGAGATATTCAGGTATTCCGGTATATAATATTCACCCTGTATATACATACGCATCCACCGCGAGCGCGCCCTGTCGGGCGGGCGAGCGCGTTTACTGGCGAGCAGTGTGTGTGTATGTGTGTTTAGTAGGCATCTTCTTAGCTTACAAATTCGATATTTTTGTATATACAGTGTCAAAAAATTACATTCATTTTATGCAACTTTTTTTGCTAATAATTTTTAACAAACAATGAGCGACAGCTAAAACCTTTTGATTGTCACTCAGGACAGTGTCCTTGATAATATATATCAAGTGGTGGAGGTCATTGAAGTGTGCTCCGTTATAATCGATAATTACCAAAATAATTTTCAGAAAAGTTTATATAAAAAGATTATATTATTTCCATGCATAGTAGTGATAAAAATTAATGGCTTGAAACTATAAAAGATTCTACGATGAGAACCGCATTCGTCGCGACACAGTTATAGCTCGCATTGATCATCCGAATTTTCCACACAGAAGTACTTCCGTTTACAGAGCCAGATTTGAATTTGTTAGTTGCAAACACGCATATACCTTGCGGACAGTACCGATTGAAAATAAAGCAGGTGAGCGACGGCGAAACGACGCGTTTTGCTACGTGGAAACTATCAACGGACGATTGGCCGAGAGTTTCGGAACGGATAACGTAACGGCTGTACGCGGCGGATGCGTTTACGACCGGGAGTAAAAAAGATCGATCGCATTTCCGGCGTACCATAGACACCTCGCGCCCGCCGTGTACCGCTTTTTCTTTCGCTACTGCCGGCCAAAGGGCCCAATGAAAAATCACTGCGCGGACCCGGAGCTCGTGGCGGAACATAAATTTTCAAGCAGCGCGATACAGGGTCGGCGCTGTTTATCAAGGCTCTTTCACCTCCCGGAAGCAGGAGACCGGAGATCTATTAATTTCGGCGTAACGGTTCACTAACTCGCGCGCCAGCATCCCGCGAGGTCGAGAGCGGAAAAGACTTCGCCCTATAAACTTTTCGACAGCCGGCGCCACGACTCTCGCTATCCCGTTCGAAAATTCCGATATAACACGTTACTCATCGCGACTCATCGTTCGACACCAAAAAGAAGAAAGAAAAAAAGGAGAAAAAGAACCCAGATTTGGTTTCGGCTGGCCGGATAGATCGAGATTCTTCGTAATTTAAAAATCTTCTTCTCTTCAAACGAGAGAAATTGCCTTCTCTTATTTCTCATAAATCAACAATATCTTACCCCGGGCGTCTAGCGGGTCTGCATAATTACTGAAAATGAGCGGGGCAAAAAATTGACGAGAAGCGGCGGTTGAAGAGAGAATTACGGAGAACAGGATATGGCCAGATTATGTGTGGTTTTTAAAAAAGTCTTGCCGCAGCATGCGCGTTAATCTCTCTGTAGTGGATCTCGCGCGTAATACGTAAGCATTATGCTAACGTCCGTCCCTTATCTTACTTAGGGAAATTTACAGGTATAGCTCACACACACACACTCTCTCTCTCTCTCTCTCTCTCTCTCTCTCTCTCTCTCTCTCTCCCTCGCACGCATACTCACTAAGTGGTTTATACGTTGTTTTGGCTTTAATAAGTGCACATTAAACGAAAAAACGGACAAGTCGTTGACGAGCGAAAATGGAAAATTTAGACCGAGCGAAGCTCTGGCGTAGCGCGGTCCTGTTAATTTTTCAAAGCTATGCGCGAATCTCACTCGCGATGAGGTTTCGCGTGATCGTAAAACGATAGATCGTGGCGTGTGTGTACGTACGTATGTATGTATACGGGAGGCATATACCGGAAGACGCGCGGGATTTAACGAGCTTCCGCTTCGCTTATCACTACATATTTATGCATGTAGACGGGTATCCCGCAAAGAGCCGCGGCGCCGAATATTTTGCAAGAAATTCCACGCTCAAACGTTGCGATATTCGCTAAATAAATTTTCGGTTAATGCCGGCTTGGGCCGACAAACGACCGGCCCGGCCGGCATTAAACTATTTCCGACAATTTTGTATATTAACGATCCGCTTAAATAAATTGGCGATTATTGCACACGGTTAATATAACGCACAAATGGATTACGATGCATTACGTATGTCGAACATGTCCGATTATTAACGCGCGCGCTAAATACTGTCGCGGAAAAGATAAAAAGTGTTTGAAGCGTTAAACGCACAGGCGGGAAAGGAAGGGGAGGATAGATCGAAGTTGCGTGACAGTAATAATAACAGATGTTGCGCTAAAGTACGTACGTTATAATTAGGTGTGCGCCTAGCAACTAGACGGAACGCTATCTAGCATTTCCTAGTCGAAGTTCCGGAACAGCCGGAATTTCCACCAAAATTACCAAATTTGCGAAACGTGCCGGCTTAAAATATCTTGTCGGCGTTTCGCGTGATGTCGCCCGCAGAACTCGGCAGGGGCGAGGGGGAGAGAGCCGCGGATAAGTTTATACACGTCTTCGGAGTTTAGGGAACTCGGGATGTTCGTTCATCCAATTTGATTAGACTGTTAGGAAACTTACTTTTGACAGAAACTGTTGTATATGCCGGATATACATGCTGAATGTTACGTGATAATACGCGCGCTACGTGAGAGGAGAGCAGCACAGCCCGCGTGCGTGCTTGCTTGCGTGTGTACGCGTGTGTGTGTGTGGGTGCGCGAGCATCATCGAGAATTGAAATTAAATAGTCGCGCGACACTCTACGCGTCTCTCTAGTCGTAGTGGATCGCGACAGACGAGAGAAAAGCCGGAAGCGTTTCCATAGGAGGATGCAAACCGTGTCGAGAAGTCGAGAGAAGGGCGCGCGCGCGCGCACACACACGAAAGAATTTCAATTTCAGCGAACTTCGCGCGAACGTGAAGTATGCGTCGGTGCACAAGCCGCAGAGCAGCGCGCTCCGCAATCGAGCGTTCTCACGCTCCACCGAAGAGGAAGAAGCTATCTCTCTTTAAACGTGGCTTAATGGTCCGATTTATAAGATATCGATTCGCCCTTAGCCCTTGACGAACGTGCGCGCGTCCAGAAACGTGGAGAGAACATCTTCGGGCCGGGAATACACGGCGAACGAACGACAATAATCCGGGTGTTTGGACACGCGCGGCAAACTTCCGCGCCTTGTTGTTCCCTTGGACTTCAGACGGGATCAGAGTTGCTTTTAAGCGGTATATTCGTCTCTCGCTTCGGCGATTTCGCGTCCCTTCGCAGACATCACGCATTCCCATCTCCCCCCATGGTCCCTCTGTTCTTTCTCTCTGTCTCTCGTGGAAGCGCACGACGAATTCCATTTTGTCCCTAGTCGCGCCTGAGTCCAAGGCGTTACCCGGCAGCCGAGGTGGTAAATTAACAATTAAACTGTAACAGGATTTTCAGACATCCACCTACTACAGGAAATTCAACGCTTCCGAGAGCTCGCCCCGGCCCGTGGATAATTAAACGCAACCGGTATGACCGACGTGTGTCCTCCTACCACGTTTCGCTTCCGGTTCCTTGACCGCGTCTAAACCCCACCGCGATGGGCACAACAGCCCGGCTTCTGGAAATTGGAAACCTGTAATTTATGGCGGTAGCTGAGGAGTGAGAGAAAGGGACAGAACTGCAGAGAGGGAGAGCGACAGTTGGATTAATGCCCGATTTCCGAGCACTTCGAGAGCGAGGGTCGGCCATATGCTCGCCCGATGAGCTGACTTGATTTTCGAAAATCAATGTGCCGATACACTCTCGCTTCTGTCTTTTTGTCTTGCCAAGATAAAAGCACCAGTGCCCGAACACGTACCTGATCATTTTTATTATTTTGTATCTTTAAATATGAGTATAATATATTGGATATTTCTCTCTTTGCAATCACATAGTAAAGTAATTACAATCAGGAGAACCACTTTGTAATAAGTGTTGTTATAATGTGAGTGATAATAATCTTACATGCATATTGCTACTGCTACTTTCTTGTTAGAACGACAAGATTTAGTTGGTGCCAAAAATAACAATAAATTCTCATGGAATTAATCATATTTTCTCTCAATATATTTAAATTTTTAACGTAAAACAAATATATAGATACATTCTATGTTAAAAATTTAAATATTCGTGTTTAAAGATCAATAAGAATATCCAAAATTGGGCACGTGTCCGGTAATTGGAGCTTTTATATTTTTATTGTTCGATTCTTCATAATTTCGGAAAATTCTACGATTCACGGAAAAAACATGCAAATGCCAAATTATATCTCTCAATGTGTGAGAGAGCAAAATATAATTGACCCAGTGGCAATTGAATTACAGTAAACGTTGTACTTTTCCGATGCAATTGCGATACGAGCGCGAAGTGACGTTTAAAGATCGATCGCATTGGAAAAGTGCGCGGGTCTCGCAATCGTAATCATTGTACAGGCCATTTCGGAACTTTCCACATTGTTCCCGTAACTATCGTCGTTTTCTCGTTGCTCACGTTTATTAGCTGTCGATGTTTACACTATTAATTCCCCCGTTCGTTTCCACACTCGATTCAATCGTGAATTAATGAAGAGCGGCGCTGTAAAAGTTGCGTGAAACTTTTACTTCGCGCGTCATTCATACGCGTTTCTGTTCCTTTCCACATGCACACAATGCGCGCCAATTCCAGATGCATTTTTGCAAATCAACACTTCGCAAGAGGCGACGGACCGTTTGGTGGATTCTCGATGGAATCGCGGCGCCGCGCCGCGTGACGTATTTGTGTTTTACGGTCGATCTTGGAGCGGTTCGCTTTCCCCGCGTTTTATCGACCTCCATTCGGTTTGACCATTAGCCGACGGTTTACTCGCGCTTTCAAAGATCGTATTCGCTATCACGTACGCAGACTTTAATGGATACGAGGATGAACGCCTAATGGTGAGCTCGCGTCGCTCCGAAAACGTGCGTGTTTCGCCTTATTCACGCTGTAAAACACGTCGGCTGACGAGCGCACGCCGCTTCTCTTCCCTCACGATGTTCGTGCTCTTTCTCGGTCTGCGATCGAGGAGGTCGTCTCGCTTTTACGACGAGAGTTAACCGCCGTAAAGGATGCTCACGGTCCATCGCGTTGTCATTCTTAGCTTCTTCGTTACTGTCCTACAGTACAATTCCAGTGAAATTCGTACGTTGCGTTCGTACGAATTTCGCGGCACGGCAATCGCGATATTCTGCACGGCGAGAGAGTAATTTTTTAATATCATTTATGACATCAAACGCTGTCGCGACCTCGTGAATCGTAATTGCAGCTCCTCGTTATGCCACCGTAATGAACGACGTTCATAATGCTGCCTCGCGCGCACGTGCAAAAAAAGAAGAAAAAATAAAAGAAAAGTGCATCACGTGTATCTTTGTAGGCGCACACTCGCATTAACAACAATTAGCGTCGTCCGATTAAATGAACATTGCACGCTTTGCTTTACGCGCGTAATTAGTTTAATGCGAATTGCCGCGAATCCGACCCTCTAATTTTCTGCCCCGTCGCGAAGGGGAGAGAAAAGAGGAGGGAATTGAGTGATATTTTACTACTTACGAGGGATGGATTCTCATGCTCGCGCCGCGCGAGGTGAATTAGACGAATTCGCGAGGAGAAAGTTGGAAAGCTGCAAGCCCAGAGATATCGTGGCCCGTCACGGACGTAATTTATCACGCGATTCGACGCGGACGCGAAATACAAACATGATTCTCGGCCCCTTGACCAATATAAGGGTCCCAATTTATTTGCGTGCAAGTCGTGCGCGGTTCCTTCGATCGGACGGAATTCCAGAGGAAACCGACTGGTACTGCGGGCTCCCTCAGGGTTTAAGCCCCAGGACCTAAATCAATTCCCGCTTGACAAATCTTCGGGCGATGCCGGACGACGGCAGATATTTCATTGGCCGTACAATCCCGCTGTCTGTCGCGTGTACTGCGCCGTCGACCGCACAATTTTTAGATTTCGATTGATTGGGGGACGTCGCATCGGATTAATTTGTCCCGCACGATGAGTGTTTATTCCGAAGATGCCGGTTGTCTCTTGTCGTGTCATCGCTCGAAAATTCGTCACGCCGTGACGCAACGCCGGTAAGTCCACAGATAAGGAATAACACGGGAAACGCGACATAGGAAGTTGGGGGATGTAAAGCAAACAGAAAGACTGGATTAGGGGCAAAGGATCGGTTCGATAATTTCTAGCGATTTTCTTCGCGCCGTAGAAATAATATAAGTATTGCGTCGGGCTGGAAAATACGGGAGGACGAGAGAGTAGAGGTTGGACGTGCTGTTGGAAATCAAGAACACCGTGGCGCAACGTACGACGTAACGTACACGAGAAACGGAAGGGGCATAAAGCAAACTACGAGGGGTGTTGGTTGTGCAAACTGGTGAGGTTGCTAACGAGATTTTCGGCGCGACGCGGCCTCCAGCCGCTAGTCTACACAAGTCGTGGCTCGGTCGATCGGCTTTACTATCAATCGCGTTTCACCTCTTTCCTCACCTTAACGCAAATCTAAGGAATGCGCGAATGGGAAGACCCTCGCCTTGAAAAAATCTACAATTTCAAGACTAAAATTGGTATTTATTTAAAAAATGTCTTGCTAGTTGTCTAGATAAAATTCTAAATGTCACAGTGAGAATTTATCATAGTTTTCGTATCTGTTAGCTAAAAATTATCTATGGTACATAGAATTTACAGTAGCCGCATTCTAGCAATATCTACTAGCAAATTTAGTTAATTGTGGAGGTTATATGTTCGTTTGTCTCTTGTTCTTTTTATCTGTCATAGTCATAGTTTTATAAAAAATGTGACTTTTAATCTGAATAGAAAGAGAAAGAAAGAAAAAAAATTTTTGCTAAATTTCAGATAGTTCAGATAGAATTCTGTCTCCGTCATCTATATTGATTGAGTAAAAAACACATGCGATATTGCATGTGTTTACTAGTCATTTATCTATCTTAGTTAATTTCCCGTATTTAAACAATTTTCGCTATGATCACAAGACCATTTTTTTTAATGTCGAATCAAGTGTCGAATTCGTGTTTAACGAATATACACATGCCGCCATGGATGCCCTACCAAACTGTACTCTCTAAATTTCTTAAAGTGAAATTTCACTCGAAAAGTAGAATGACAGCCAGGTCACTTGAATTTCTATTTAGTTCTTACTCGAAGGGGACTCTTATAGAGTGAAATCTCCACTCCGAATCGTTAAGTGAATATTTTCACTCGAAACTGAAGTGACTGAATCTGATGCATTCCACCGCCAGAGGAACATATTCACTCCAATCAATTGAAACATTCGCTCATATGGAGTCAGGACCCATTCAGTGAAACATTCACTCTTGTAGTTTCGAGTAGCAGTATTTTCACTATTGCATCGAGTGAAAATACTACCGCTTTTCGCCCTAAGAAGTTTAGAGAGTATATCGTAATGTGTATACACGCGGATAAGGTTAAAACCACTATAATTGAAGCCATTGTAAGCCTATCATTATAACTAGAGTTGCTTATGCCATTTTCATTGTCAAGCATTATGCGCAAGGCCGGAAATCGTGTAACTTTCAATCCAGGGAATAGTATGGCATCCATGGCGCTATGTGTATATGTTGTCCAGCGCGACTTTATTGACAGCTATAAGCGAATTGGCGGCCAATTCGCCGTTCAAAGCACGTTTACAATATCCCACCATTGTAAGGTGCACCTCGTTCGAGCGGTGACACTCGCGGGCACGACGCTGATCGATTACGGGGGAACACTCCGCGATATAAGCCAAGTTATTCTTTAATAACTCTGTTCCATTGTGTTACGTTCCGGATAACGTGCTCATATCGGATACACGTACACACACATACACCAAACTCCCGGCTTTATTTACCCGGAAAGCGGGCTAGCGACTCGAATGGAAGTCCCAGATTACATCCTTCGGAGCTCATCGAGTCACGGTCGCAATCGCGCGCGAAGAAGCTTCTAATGCTCTCTACGATCCAGAGGTAAGCAGTTAAAACAGCTTTACGGTCCTCTCACTCGTGCCTATTAATCGGCGAAAGATTCTTCAAAATAAGGTCGTCAAAAGTTTTAATATCGCCCGTTCGCGAGTACACTCACCCCGCGTTGAGTCGTCGTCACGTCGCTACCGTAATCCGGATACAAGCACTTCTACGACCGTTGTGCGCTAACTAATGTAAGTTTCAATAGGACAGTAGAGTCGCGGGACGCGCTATACACGTACGATCGTGCAGATCACGACGGCGGTAACTCTTTCGGATTCTACAGTAACTAGATAATCGAATTAATGGCGAACAGGCGGAAGAATTCTCGGCAGGTCGTGATGCGAATAGCTCGTTAAAGATTTCACATCTTTTTCGCGCCATCGACGTATCGAGCGACTTATCAATTGTAGAACACGTTACGAATGTGTGCGATCCACGTCACGTTGCAGTTCACTTATAATAATAAATGGCAAGAATGAGAGTTTTCTATTTCCCACTTTAAATTTGGTATCATTGCATATTGATGACTATCCAATTGCAAAAACTGGCTATCTATATTAAAACTAACGATACCATTTATTCAAGATTAACTGATAATCCTGAACGCTGAATGATTAATCGAGGAAGTTCAGATCGTTATTATTGAGAACAAAATATTTGGCACTTGTAATTATAATTACACAGAGATATAATTGCTATAAATTATACTAAACAAAACTATTTTTTTTTACTAAATTCTATTATAACGTTAGTAATAATAACAAACCTGATATGTTACTATTTTACTTTAAAAGATATGATTGGGACCACAAATAACTATAATTTTAATTAGATCATGTTAAATCAAATTAAATAATTTTAGTTAGAGAGACTTTTTTCTCTTAGTGCAAAAATGTCCAGAAGCGCGCGCGCACTTATTAGTCACGATATACCGTTCTCTACTCTGTATAGTAAAAATAATAAACCGATCCAATCGTGACCGCCGATTTGATCTAGAAATGTTCGCGGGAAATATAGAAATCGAAGTCTAAAAGGAAGGTTACTTCGCCACTTGTGAAGTTGCACAGTCCGCGATTATACGCGAGAAAAAGGGGATAATATCCGGTAAGTTCCTTTTGTTCGATCGTAGTGTTCGAGAGCAACGTGTTCGATTAACTTTATACGGGTACGTATTCCGCCCAGTTTCTTGAAACTATACGATTCGGAGACGAGTTTCCGCACCGTGTCGTTGCGCCCGCTGTAATGAGATTGGTCAGCGGAATCGGGCCGAGCTTAGTATCCAGATCATACCCCCAAAGCTTCATTGAACCGAAATGGTCACACAGAACGTGTTCTCGACCATGAGACTGAAATAACACGGGAGCGGTGTGTCTGACGAACCGTATCGCGGAAATGCATTATTGCGTCGCGGAATATTCACGGATAGCGATTAACGAGTGGATTTCGCGCATTCTACGATTCACAGTTTTTTTTCTCTTATTTCCTTTTTGTATAATGTATACTTTTTCATACTGCCCTATGCTACGCACTGCCCTGAGGCAATGCTAGATAGCGTCCCGAGACGGAGAGAATTTCCTACACGGCTGACTGATCATTCTCCTACACGGAGAGAATTTTGTAGTAAAAATTACTACAGAAATTTGCAACCGAGAAACAGATCGATATTCCGCAATAATTGATCCGTTCTCATTTTTTACATGTGTTATTTATATTTTATAAACTAAAATGCGTTATTAAAAAAATGTACTATACAGAAAAAAGGTTTAGTCGTTTTAACTAATTTCGGGGATGAAATATGAACGATTCCAAGATTAAAATTGAAATTACCAGAATTCTGTTTGAGTTAATCTGGAATTTTGATAAATTCAACTGAATCTCGATAACTTTCGATCGGAATTCTGGAGTCGTTCATATGTGTCACTAGAAATTTCAACCCAACTAAACTATTCTTTCTGCATATGTTTCCAGCGAAATTTACTGTTCCTTAGCAAGATAGACCTTACTGACACTACCGGAGATTCCACTATTAGAAACATAGTAAAACTGAAAAGAATTGATATTATGTGTGTGTGTATGTATGTGTCAAAAGAAAACTATAATATATATTCTTTTCATATAGGAAACAATTGACGAAAACTTATTCATTCATTGCGAGAAGAACTATTATTTTGGCGTAGCAAAGTCGGAGCTTTCATCCGTCGATGCCCAACGACGATGACGGCATTGTTTAAACGGTGCTTGTGTTTCCGCTCAATCCACACGACGCCTCTCTGCGATTCCATGTGCCCCATTTAAATATCCCTCAAAGTTGATTAAAACGCCGTAATTATACTACGATTTGATTTTCAGATTAAATAATTCTCATTCACTGTCGTGCCGTCCCGCATATCAATTAGTGACTGTGATAAAAGTTTAAACGCGCGCCCTTTGAAGCGTACTCGCGCGCCCCTGTCGGCGCGAGTACATTTCGGTGCGACGCCCACGACGGACAGGTGAAACGAATTTGACGATGGAATCATATTATCGTGCGCTATACTGAAATACATCGGTAATTAAGTTATTTAATGCGCTTGGAGTCGCATCAGATTCGCGGAACTTAAGGCTCCTGATCAGTCAGCCGAGAACTTTGCACTGACGGTGGCAACATGATTGTAAACGGCAAAATAATCAACTATTAGGCGAGAAAATATGTCTGTTTGTTTTCTGAAAAACGTTTGCACTATTGCAAACTACTACAATAAGAAAAAGAGTTAGAGTGAAAGAAAGAAAGAAAAAAAGCTTCTCTCTCTCTAACTTATTACACTAGTGCAAAAGTCCATCGAAAACAGGCCTAATAATATAAACAGATGATCCATTTTATCCTGAAAACCACAGTGTTATTACTGAGTGTAGTGCGTACATATCATATGATACAATTGCGGAAATGTGGAAATGCTTTATATTTATACTGTATTTATTGTAATATTTAATGCGTATAAATAATTCGGTTATATTCAGCATCCAGTCACGCAGCTGATTTTTTGCTAAAACGAGGCGATTTATTACATTTATTTTGCGGTTATGTAATATTTATTTCGGCAAAAAAGAAATATCTGGAGTATTTCACAAATGTGTAGAATAGATTGCAAATGTCATTTTAATGATAAATCTTTTTATTTAGCCGTGATTCGCAGGAATTTTGGACATGGTTTTCCTCGCTTCTGACGTTATCAATCTAATATAGCCACGATGACTGATCAGGAGCCTTAATACTCGCCCGAATATCTGTCCAGTCCGAATACTTCTCGTGATAATTTTCATGTGAAGATTGTTGAGAAGATATCAAACGTTACGTCGGAATCGATCTCGTCTTAGCAACAAACTACACGTATACGTGTGGAATCGACCGTGCAACCAGCGGAATTTTAAGTATGCCGCGATTTCGGCGCGTTACTGCGTTAATCGGCATTGGCGGCGACAGCAATCAACGCAACAGCGCGAAATGAATTCCCCGGCATTCCCGTGTGATTTAGACCGTAGCGACGGGCATATCGTTACCTGCTCCGATCACGTTCCAATCCTCAGTAATGCGCGCGCCAGAAACTTGGACGGACTTGGCGCATCGCGAATACTCCGGGCTCATCGCAATATCTAATTTCGATACGTTCGGGCCCCGGCATTGTTCCGGAAACTCCGCGTCGCAATTACAATTACCACGCGCCAGCGCCAGCTTGCCGTGTTGTCGTCTCGGATTACTCGATATAGTATCGCGGATGCGCTACCACCGTTTTGAATCGTCGCATCCCCGAACCGAACTCCGAGAGCCGCACAAGTTCCCCAGATCAAGTCGCGGAACTAGGCGACACTCCGAGGGCTATGGGGTCGACATCCCCTTCAATGCGAGCGCATTAGAACGAACTTTCGAGGTGGAAGGACGACGCGGGGCCGCGGTAATGGAGAAGTCAGTCGAGCCTCGCGAGTTACACACGACCGATGGTAACGGGCCATTTAATCCTTCCGCAGGGTATTCAGGTACTTCTTTTCTCTCTTCGTTACATGGTAAGAATTTCATAGTAAAAATTACTCGACAATCTTGTAATCGGAGAATAGATTGGCACTCTGGTGACTAGCTCTTTCATTTCATTTGTCCTACTTTACTGTATATTAAAAATCGAAACGTGCTATATTAATCCTCCAAATGCCAGGATCACTTATGTCCGGGCCATTCTAAGAAGTATTCATTTCTCGGACCATTCTTGCTTAAAAACTATTAAAAATAAAATACTTGGGGCAATTTATTTTTCACGAAAAAGTTTCCTTTTCTAACCGGAAGAGTAAGAGAAGTTTCAATAATTTCTAGAAATTTTTTCGAACACTTCAGGGAAAAAAAACTGAGGAGGACATTAACGAGAAGGATCCTAAAATAAAAATAAAATGGCTCCTCTAAGAGCCAATACGAAAAGCCAATACTACAACGAAAGTTGTAGCATGATATAACTAAATGCTAGAATTCATTGTCGATGAAATAAGAGGAATAGTCTCATGCTCCTCCGACTGTGCTAACCGGACACACTAATGACTCGGGGATGTCATTATAAAAAGAAAAAAAAATATGTTGTCACTTGAAAAGTTAAAAATTTTGCTATTCGTGAAATTTATTATGTCTCTTAACAAGACAGATCTTTCTGATAGTATACTCTTACTCTATTAGAAACATAATAAAATTGGAAGGAATTTATATGAAAGCAGAAAAACACTATATAAAATATTCTTCGCGTGTACTCTTCTCCTCTCGCTCATTTTCTCCCCATGTTTTTTTTTCCGACTGACTTTTTTCCTTCCGCCTTTCCTTCCTTGTCACTTCGAAGGAAGAGAAAATACGTTGTCACTCAAAAGATTAAAAAACTAGCTTAATTTTTAGCAAAATTTGTTATGTTCCTTGGCAAGATAGACCTTCTTGATATATTCACGCACTATACAGATCTTTTTTGTCTTTCTTTCCTTTTGTCACTTTTGCTGAGATCACGAGTCGCACGCATTCCCATTGCCTGATCGTGCCTCTCATCTGCGCGCTTCCGGCTGCTCGAAATTTTCCTTTGAGAATTATATTCGCGCCTCAGCCGCTCGATCAAAGAGTAATGAGCGTCACACGGAAGGCGGTGCCCGTGCAGATCCCGGAGAGTAGATAGAAGGACCCGTTAATTAGGTAATCCGAGACTCCGGACCAAATCGATACCCGGTGCAGTGCTCGGGGTTAAACTACCAATGAGTCGACAAAAGTCAGTATCGGATTGTTGCACAGTCAAAACGCTATTTTTCCGTTGAACATTTCATTACGCAATGAATATTTCTATTGCCTTGTTCTACTTTCCCCTTTATTCCGAGCGATTGTACAATTTGCAATAGGATCATCGTTGCAATGTGTAACGTATGGATTATGAAAACTTTTTTTTATAGGATTATCATACGAAATCTCGTTCTCGATGAGGCTATAATTCTTTAAAGAATGCTGAAATTGATGACGAACTCGAACAATGTCGATAACGCAGAAACGATCGTCACTAACACAGTCACGCTTTCGTTTTCGTATTTCTTGTACATACAGAACTTACGTGTTACTTTGTTTTACTATATTCAACGGAAAATCATATATGTGTAGAAACCTCTGCAAACTTTTCGTATATTCTTAAGCTTCTGAATTCAGATGCGAGTGTTCTCCAAAATTTTTTTGTTTGAAGCATCCACGCTTCGGGTATGTACTCGTACAAGTTACGGAACTTTTGAATTAAACAAATATTATGCTAAATAACAGCTTGAAATTTATGCATTATTTTTGTACTTTCATTGTATAAAAGTATTTGTAATTCTGTAAACTAATACGACGTAAACAACTAATACGTTTGTAGAAAAATATCGGTAAAGTTTTCAGCTTCAGCGTCCACTTAAGAGAGTACAGAGAATAATTGACGAATGCCGTGTGAAGAATTGCCTGCGCGACGGATCGATCTCCTTCGCGGTAATATCACATATAGCCACGCTACTATCGCCGGATAAATATCGCGTACATGGGACAGTCTGAGACGTGCTTCGAGGGAACTTCAAGGATAGATTTCTCGAGAAGCACGGGAGGAGATTTCTCTTAAACGAAGACGCACACGAACGTGCGAGACCACATTCGTGGACCACGTTTTGCAACGCGTTCCGCAATTAGCGAGACCGAAGTTTCTTTGCGAAGCTAGGCCGCGGGTTCGCCGTAACATTTACACATTCGCAACGTAGGTAAGCGTAGCACGTATAGCTGGTCTTCCAGTTCTCCAGTCTACGCGTCCTAATCCAACTTCAAGAAAATTGAAGTCGATCTGACTCGCGCTTTAGTCTTCGCCATTATTTTCGCCGGCGGGAGTACACTCGCGCAGAATTATACGGTAATTTCGAAACGACGTCTTAGCCGACGCCCTATTTCCGCTCCAAGAAGTAATCTCGAGCCGGATAACACGTCGTACCCGTTCGTACGCCGCCGGAAAGCCCTCTTTCGGGATACGCGGAAGGGTATATACTGAAAGCTCCCGCTAGTTTACTGCCACGTGATTTCAGACTTTCCTGCTCGTCCATGTTCGTCGTGGTATATCACGTCTCTTGCTTCTTTGGATTCTATCCTCATTAGACTTTGCTCTCCCGGCTCTTCGACCTTTACTCATCGGAGAAATTTAATGGGCGGAAAAAATATTGCACTCCGTCGATCTCGATAATTTCGAGACGTCACGGTGTGATTTTGTCGCGGCGCCAGCTAATGATAAAATCGATAGCCCGATGATAATGACCGAAGCATTAAGGAGAGCGCTCGCTATTTAACGTACACGGAAGTATCGCGACTTTCCACTTCATCTGTTTATCAGATTCTCCACGAAAGAAAGAGAAAGAGAGAGGGAAAGAGAGAGAGAGATTTGTACCCTAATTGCGATATTTAACAAAGGGAATCATTTAAAGTCGCTTAGCATTGAAAAACAATCAGCGTGGCAGATGCGCGCGCGCGGTCGTATAAATTTAAATAATATTACGGTATATCCCCCTAATTATATCGAGGCGCGGCGGCACGAGTTATCGGGGAATCGGCGTAGCCGAATCGCGCGTTCACACACGATAATAAATATTCGCGACGTGGGCGGCAATACTCGCGGCCAAACACGATAACTCATCGATGCCCGCGGCCGCCGTATTGGGAAATTCTTTTTGGATCGGTAAATACCAGCATATTGCCGCGCGCAAGATAACAGGGAAGCCCGCGCCATGCATTTAGGATGGTCTCCGCTTGAAAGGATCTTTAAAGCTCGCCCATGCACTGCTAGAAACCCTCTTTCTGCGATTTCCCGTAGCCTCACTCTCTCTTTCTCTTCCCTCCCGCGCACTCGCCCGCTTATCCACGGGACGTTCTTTTAACGGGAGTAAATAAGTAACAGGATACAAAGAACGGACTGGAACTTTATCGAAGAAGCACTCAAATCTGTCTTCTCCTTTGCTACTAAGCGGGTTTCTGTGGAACAATGTCCACGGGAAAGCGGGAGTTTTAAGCTCGGTTAGAGCAGGGTTTGGCCAAACAAAAAATCCGTCGAATGCGTCCTCGTGCTTTCTTATAATGCCCGGTAGCGTCTACTACCGTCCCCGCTTAATCAATCCCAGAGCCGCTCGAGGCATCCCCAGCTTGAGTCTCGCTCGTTTGTAATTGCGTCATATTATTAACGAATGCCGAAGTGCATTCGTCGAGGCGCACTCTTCCGTGAATAATTCGTCAAAGTGAATGCAGCGGGAAAACAAACCGCTGCTACATAAAGTATCGCAGCAACTTCGTGAGTCGGCAACGAGGAGAAGAAGGTTCCTCATTGAAAAACCAACCAAAGAGCGCCGGCGGTAGGATAATAAAGATTCCTCTATCTCGAATTTCACGCAAGGCGCTATCGACACAATCTCATCACTCTTCCGATTCTCAACTATCAAACGTGCCTCATCTCACGGGAACAAATAGAATGTAATAATGAATATTACACAGCTATCGCAACATCTCTTTCATTCGGATTGAATGAGCTGGCGGAGAGGTCGTAATTAAACCCGCTCGACTTAATCCGGATTAACAAGCATCACGTAAAACGCAGTTGTTACGTTAGCCCGCGAAGAGACGATTTCGCCCCGTCGCGGGAAGCAGAGAAATGCATTACGCGGCGCACCGGGTAGCGCGATAACGTGAGAAGCATTATGTTCAGAGACGAGAGCATTCGACTCGACCGCCGCCCGAAAACTCGAAGAGAACTGGCTGCAACGAGATATCGCGCGGTGTCCGGTGTCCCACGCCAGGAGAAATAACGTCAGGGCCACAGGACGAATACGCGCGACAACGGAGGATAGATGGACGGAGCTGGTGCGACGATATATCGAAAATAAGATGGGCAGACGTCGGGCAAATAAAGAAATAAAAAAAATGAGGCAAATAAAGAAGAGAATGCGGATGGACGCACATGGCGTCGCCGAGTTTGAAAGTGGCCGCGGGTGCAAGGTGGGACAGGAGGGGTCGAGATATCCTCCGCACTGAAGACGGAAAGGGTGGCAAGCTGCGCCGCCGAAGAGGGACCGGCGGAGTACCGAGCGAAAATAGGAGCTGCCTGTTTCCGCGGGTTCTTCCTCTCAAGGGTCAGAGAAAGAGAGAGAGAGAGAGAGAGAGAGAGAGAGAGAGAGAGAGAGAGAGAGAGAGAGAGAGAGGGAGAGAGAGAGAGAGAGAGGGGGAGAGAGAGAGAGAGAGAGAGAGAGAGACGTACAGTGCAAGAGGCCGCGAGAGGGTGAGGGAGCGAGAGAATAAGAAGGGGAAACTTGGCACGCGTCTGGCATACGGGACTGCCCGTTAAAACCTGCGAGGGTAGACACCAAATGCTATTCCGCACACGGCTTTCACGCTTCGCGGCACATACTCTGTGTCTGGGAAAAATAGAAACAAGAGAAAGGATTATGGGGGTGAGAACGGGATGGCGCGCTGGCCGATGGAGCCCCGCGCCACGCTCGTTTAGCACGTTCTTGAGCTCCGCGCGAAAATTGGAAAGCATCGGCTGGCTCGGCGCGCTGCGCTTTCGCTGTAAATTTTAAATGGGCGAGAACGAAGGAGTTGGCGCATGGGGAGTAGTCGCTGAGCCACGGCGCCCCGTCTTCTCGTTCTTTGCTGTCGAAATGAACGCGGCCCGCGGTTTTGACTTACGTCGGCTATCTTACGTCGTATCGAATTGCTCGCTCACGCGCACTCGCATTCGCACGTTCATCGCCCGAAAACAAATCATCCCACCGCGGGATTTTATTCGCGGTCGATTTCGTCCGCCGGATAACGAATTCGAGACTCTGTCGTTATTGCATAATGCATTTCGCCGCGCGATAATTTCCGCGGAGCGCGGTCGTTCGCTTTTATCCGTGGCAACAAACCGTAATTTATATCGCGCGACTACGGCCTTTCACGCGGCTTCATTTCGCCGCCAATCAAATTTTGCCCGTCGATCGCGCTCAGGCGTTCCGTAACTGATTACTTTGTGCGAATTCGTGGCGGTCGCGCGTGCCGCACTTATATAATTATAAGTGTTTGATTAAATAAAGAACCTGCGTATAGATACACATCGTTTGCGCTAAAGCTAGCCAACACTCCGAATTGAGATATTTAATGCGCGAGAAACCATGAAAAATCATAGTCGCGCGAGATTTTTCTCTTTTTCTTTCGCAGCGCTTTTTCGTATATTTTTTGGTGCTTCCTTTCCTGCGATCAGTAATTATTGCCTACGACTTCTCCGTAGCCGCAGCCAACAAAGTGATTTCACCTTTTCCCGCTCCGCGTAACGAGCATCGAGACTCCCGATAATTGCGGGATGCTCGGCGCGGCCGCTGTAATTGCACCCGCCCGTGCTTCTCCCCTTCAGCCCGGGCGGTTTGTATTTATTTTTCTCCGCGTGTCGATCGATATACCGGGAGACGTGTGTGCACGCGTTCCCTGCAGGTTTCCTGCAGGTTGGACGCGTCGAAGGCTGCAATTCTCGCGATACGATTACGTCCTTGCCAGACATGCCCGTCGTAATTGCACACGCGCATACCTGCGTGCGTGCGTGCGCGAATGCGAGTATGTACATGTGTACAACATTGGCGATCATTTGGTGATCAATAAATCACGAGGTGGGAGACGACGATACTCGGCATTACACACCTCTAACGAATCACTCCTCCGTCCGAGCGGACGCGAAAGGTTTTAGCGCCGCGCGGGATAATTGAGATCGTCGGGCGGGACGAGTACTTCTCCTCCACCGTCTGGAAGAGGAGGAGCGGCACGCCGACGCGATATCGCGCGCGCGCAAGTGCAAATTATATTTTCGCGCACATGTTTGTTAAATGTATATTCCACGAGAGTGGAAACACGGCGGTTTAGGTGTGTACGACACGTGACCCGTCGTTTATTTCAGGATCTTGCTTCTTTTTCGCTGCTTATCGTCGTGGTTGCATCTCCGCTATGGCTCGTATATTTTCAAACGTGAACGCGCTGAAAATCTCATAGCGCGCGCGCACGGATCGGGTCGACGAGCCGTCACGGCTTTTGTGCGCGCGTGGAAGCGCACGATATAATTCATACACCGCGCGCCCATTCCGAGATTATAAATTCCGCAAAGTCACGCTTTTACGGGAAATATTTCGGCGCCGATATCCGATATTTCAAAGAGTGTGCTTGAATGCGATATGGTGTGCCAGCACTTGACTTTAATGCACGACGTCCGTAATCGTTCCAGAGGCTAAGGTGGTATAGAACCAGGTCGACCGGCGTGCAAGTCATTACTCCTGCGATCGAGATTATTTTTTCTTTCTTTATTTTTTTTCCACTATTCTCAGAGTACCACCCCTGGAGACCATAAAATCATATCGCAGCGCTATGTCGTGTAAAGGCTGTCAGTCGTAAAACACAAAGTGAGGCACGGAAGGACCGTAGAAGAAAAAAAAGAAAGAGACGTCGTTTCGTGTGTTTCATCATCGATGCTTCTCGGTGTTTGGTAACAAAGAAAATAGTAAGAAAGGAGAAAGAGGAGGAGGGAGCAGAAAAACAGTCGCGTGTCGCGAGTGATCGCACGCGCGGTGTCCATAACCTCCTTGTAAATATTGTTTGCAAGATTTCGCACGGCAAAGTACGATCCGAACTAACCAGTAACATACACCGATTGTTTATATTTTTAGCGGTCCGATACAGGAACCTAAAAGAAAATAATTTATGCTTAAAAAATAGCTCAATATTGTTTACTTGTGAGGTGTTCAATTTGAAATGATATAAGGGAAATATAATAAAATTTCTCGCAAATAAAGCATTTTCGGAAAAAAATTTTGGAAGAAAAATAATATATACGTGTGTATATTTGTTTACTTATTTATTTATTTTAACACAGTATTATAAGACAAATCAATTTCTATTATAAAATCTCATGATTTTGCCGAAAAAGTTTGTGACGATTTTATCATGATCTTGAAAAAGACTCGACATCAAGCAAAAATTATCATTTTTAAGATATCGTCTTACGTGTCCTTTGAAACCAAGCAATTTTTGTTCAATGTTTATTTGTTTTGTTACTTCAAATTGAACACTTTGTATAAGTGATTTAAACAATATTGAGTTATTTTTTAGCATAAATTATTTTCTTTTGGCTTCCTGAATCAGATTCCTAAGGATGAAAACAATCGGTGTGTGTCACACACTTGGTAAAGATTACTTGTGAGACATAACGCGCTACAACGGACTATGAAACAATTGTGCTGGCCGATTTATCGCGCGTTAAGACGCCAACTGCAAGAAGGGAGTAATTCAAAAGTAACGTGCACACATCAGTACAATATATTTACGGCGTTTTCCACGGCCTAATATCGCGATAACGGGGGCTGACGGGGCTGCATTGCAAGCGTGAAACATAGCCGTGGAAAACGTGAGCGGTAAAAATGCGTCAGCGTTTAATCACTTCGCTTTCGCGTACGTGACGATTAATTTTTATCACGCCTTCTGCCTCTTATGATACGAGCTATACGTAGGATTTTAAGGTACGATCGCAATACCGATTGTGAAACCTGTGTATCTCGCGCCCTGTACACGCACACATACGCATGTATATACAGGTATACATACGTGTATATATGTACACCGTAACTCATAAGAGAGATTAATGTCTCCGGCGGAACTCGAGAACTGTAAAGCTCCGCTGCAGAACTGTTCTGTTCTATGCGAAAGCTGTTACTCGCGGAGGAAACAGACGCAAGGATCGTGATGCGACTATAGAGCGTCGTAAAGAGGAGTTTAAAGCATTCCGCTCTACGTGGAAAATTCTAGATTTCTTACCGCGACCGAAAGCGCAGCGTCTCCGTTTACAATGATTTTTAAAATACGTCCCACGTAAATACGACGACGACGGACGAGAGGCGAGAGGCGAAGGACGCTCTTTTCAGTGCCATGAATTTTTACGATGATCTACACATCCGCGGTGGTGGGCGCGTGCCCGCGTCAACTGCAAAATAGAATTTCTTTGTTTACGCATCCATTTCTTCCATCAAGTCGTAACGTCTATCCTGCAAACAGCTTATACGCGTTTTTATATTGCGCCATTTATTACCCTATAAAGCGGGGACTCTGATACCTTACGCTATTTACTCGCTACGTGCAACTCCGACGCATTCATGCGATTTAATAATTCACTCTGCTTGCCGGATGATAAATAGCGAACGCGCGACGCACGGTAGAAAAATGTGTAACAACCCTTTTTTCCCCTCTCTCTCTCTCTCTCTCTCTCTCTCTCTCTCTCTCTCTCTCTCTCTCTC